>NC_134015.1:34114113-34329113 GCF_040712315.1 Castanea sativa | reverse complement strand
TCCTCATGGTAGTCATCAAAATCATCCATGTGCGCGCGCACGCCTTTCTTGCCTTCTAGCATTAGGGCCTCTTTGGGGACGCTCCTCATGCAAAGTAGCAATAACAATGTCTTGCCTATCCATCCGATCTCGAATCTCATTAAACACCACGTTCATGCGTTCAAATTGTTGTTGCATAGCCTGCAAAATGATGGACGACTCCTCCCCTCCTTCCCTATTTGATGTTTCGCCCCTAGAAGACATAATTTTGAAACTATAGAAAATTGTTAGAAATAATTGCTCACAACACTTCCTCACGTGTTTGCACTCAAATTATGTCACTCCCACTCGTGTTTCACTCTTAAATTGGTTTTTTCCCGATATTAGTCTCACACTCTCTTGCCTTTTTCCACTCGTAGCTTCCCCTTTTCAGTGCTGCATTAAACTAATAAACTTGATCAAGAAATTCAACTTGTAGTGTTTAAACAAATACCAATGGCAAGAAAATATGACAGAAACACTAAATCAAAGGAAGAGGACAAAAGAAAACAATATTTTGGTCTGAGAGAACTGAAACTGCAAAAAAAAAAAAAAAAAAATTTCTATTTCTTTTCTGATGTCTTTTTTTTTTCACGTTTTTGTTTTTGTTTTGGGAACTGGGTGCATGATTTTAACCTAGTGCACTTCAACAAAAACAAAAAAATAAGAACGATGAATGAAGAACACAAAAGAAACAAGATAGGATGACAACAGGAAACAAAAGATAAAGGGATAGAAATTGATTTTAGAACCTGTGCTCTGATACCAAATGATGCGAACCTCAATCGACACGCTTTGAGACCCAACAAACAATATTGGAATATTTGTCCAAGAAAGCTAAAATTCAGATTTTTGAAAGAAACCCTGACCCAACGTTTATAATCGAAACGCGAACCAAATGTATAAGTTGACCTTGACTCAATGATTATAAAGAATCACAAACCGAATGTATAAAGTTTGAACGCCACAAGGAAGAATCCCTGATAAGTTCACAGTTCTTGAAGAATCAAAAGAAGAGCAAAGCCTCACCTTTTCTGATTTTTTATTCAATAATATTTCAAAAAAACGTTTACAGACTTCAGGGCTATTTAAGGGCTCCATAAAACTTGACAGACAAGAAAATATATTCTAAAATAACTCCTAATTGATACCTTACCATATCAGGAATCAAATTTGACCTAAAAAGCATTAAATGCACCTAAAAACAAGGAAAGTAGCTAAAAAACTATCTAAATACTAAAAACCCTAAATTCAGGTAGATTTGGTCTGAAATAGCAGCTCTAGAATAGGAAAAAATCTCTATTAACTGATATAGAGCTGGAAAGTCAATCAGCCATTAATCCACACCATAAATCACTCCCAATTAAGCCAGATCAGCCCTCAACAGCTTGAATTATATTTATTACGCATTCATCTTCCTTTGGGCCAAGCTTGGAATGTCTTGCGTTAGAATTAGCCCAAATCTCTTGAATCAACCCATTAAGTGCTTCTTTGATCTTCTTGGATCTTGCTCTTGTAATAGGCCCAACTGGAACATGCAATGGATCCTTGAATGCTTGTTGATTCTCATCAAAAAGAGAACCTGAATATATCACATAAAAAAATACAAATACGTAAAATTTTATAATTTCCTTTTACAAACAAAATCATAAAGAAAAAAAAAAGAAAGGAAAATTACACTTTACCACCCTAAATTATACCTCATGTTACACTTTTCACCTTAAACTTTCCGAATGCTCATTTTGCACCCTAAACTATGACCCGTGTTACACTTTGCACTCTACTATTAAGTTTGCTATTAATTAACTTGGATGAAAATTCAAAGTTTAGGGTGCAAAGTGTAATAAGGAGTATAGTATAATTTATCTTCTATTTTTAAAACATGAGAAGAGGGGCAATTAGGTCTTTTCACGTGGTCTCATATTTTTCCAGCCAAGTTAATAGTAATCTTAACGTCAATGTGCAAAGTGTAACAAGGGTCATAGCATAGAGTGCAAAAGGTGCATTAGAAAAGTTTAGGGTGCAAAATGTAACATGAGGTATAGTTTAGGGTAGTAAAGTATAATTTTCATAAGAAAAAATGGATTGATTAGAAATTATGTGAGAACTGGTAAAGCTAGGATAAGAGTAATAAAGTGAGAAAGAGTCTGAAATGATAATAAAGAAGAGAAAAATGGAGAAAGTGGGAGAGAGTAACGAATGATACGTCTTGCAAGCCACTAAGGAGCAAAGCTCCCAGCATCACCAAAGAGAACTCATGACTATAATTGCTTTTTTGGTATTGTTTTTTAGGAAAATAAAATTAGAGACTTTTTAATTATTTTTATGAAATAAATTAAACAAGTTATAAAATAGTCATTCTTTTTATTTTTTGTTTTTTGTTTTTTTGTTTTTTTTGTTTTTGCTTTTGAATGATCTTTTGTTGAATATTTTATTCATTTACTGTTGTTTGGCATAATATTGTTATTTCTTGGGCTATTTTTTTATGTTATTTGGGCTCATTTTTATTGTTATTTGAACTTCTTTTTTTTTTAGGGGATTAGGAGTATGTTTGAAGTCAAGATTATTTTTGTGACTAATGATAGAGATACAACAAAATGTTACAACAATAGCATACATAATTTTTAAAATTAAAGATTAAAAATAGCTCATGTGTGAGTTGACATGCTAATTTTAGAATACTGTGAAATTGTTATGACATTTTATTGTGTCACTAGCATTACTCTTGTTTTTATTGAACCCAAATTCTTTAGATTATCATCTTAGGGTGGTCAATTTTTGTTAGAGTAAAAAAAAAACATGTTAATTTAAATATAATTATGTATATAATTTTTTTTACAAGTATTATTATTATTATTTTGGAAAGTCAGAATGGGCCTATGACAATCTTGAGTACTATGTGCAGCTGCTCCTGGTGATTATGTTGTGGATATAACATTACTCTTATTTTTGTTCAATCCAAATTATTGTGATTCTTAAGGCAGAGTTTTTAATATTTTTATTAGAGTGGTCAAAATAAGTTAGTTTATTATACAATGCCGCCACAAGTAAGAACAAATTTATAACCAAATAATCATGAGCATAATGCGAAACAAATACAAACTATATAATATATATTTTTAAATTTAAAAATATATTGAATATAGGTGGGTCGGATTGGGTTAGGCGGATTTGTAAAAATCTCATGATCCAAACCCAACCCGACCCATTTAAAAAAAAAAATCATGACTCAACCCAACCCACCAATTTCGGAAAACCGATCCTATCCGATGGGTTGAATTGGATCGAGTCAATTTTGACGGGTTGGCGAATCCGCTGCACAATACAGAATGTTAGAGCATCCACATTGGTGGAGCTATAAGTTTAGCTATTTGGCTCCACCAAAAGTTACTTTATATCTATTTTATCTTCTCACTTTACAAACAACCCAACATCAGTGGTTTTATTTTAGCTTTCAACACAATAAAATAATATAAACGACACAATAAAATAATATATCTACTATATTAAAATAATTTATCTACTACAATAAATTACAATCACAACCACCACAACCGCCGCTGCCATTGCCACTGCCACTGCCGCTGCCGCCACATGATAGCAAATAATCGTCTAGTGTAACAATAATATTTTTTTAACTCCAAATTATATATACAATTTTTTTTACTAAAAAAATTCTCATAAAGCCACATGATAGCAAATAATTGTCTAGTATAACAATAATTTTTTTTAACCCTAAATTATATATATACAATTTGTTTTGACTAAAAAAATTTCTCATAAAGCCACATGATAACTGATGATGCCGAAAATATCACCAGTGAGTTGCAAGCTCCTCAAACGAAAGTAACACCTGCAAAAAGAAAACAAAGGACCTAGAAAAGAGCACCGGTGTGGTGTCGGCCGAATACCCTCCGAAGGTCAAGTTAAGATCTTGTTTCTTTTAACCCTAGAGTGCCAGAGTTAAGAATATAATGCGTACCTTCATACCTAGGGTTTCTGGGGTATTTATATTGAGTAGAATTACCTTTCTTTAAGGATACAACTTCCTTCTCAAGTTCCTTTCCATATAGGAGTCTTCCCAAACGTGTGTCGCAAGAAGTCCAAGTATACACGTTTGCGTGGGGATAAAGCAAAGGCTTATCTGAAATATATCAAACGACATGCCACGTGGCATCCATAATTAATTTATACAAGACGGATATTCAGCAACACCTAACCGTCATTGCTGGGTCACTGCTGGTGTCGATCCGTCCTCAACGTCTCCGTCCATTTACCATTTTTATCCCCTTCAGTTGCCCCCTTCAGTCCTTTTATCCGTCCTTATAACCTGACGGATCCATGGAATGACTGAAGACAATGTATTAAATGGGAACGGGCTTGGTATACCACGACGGATGACACGTGGCCTGTATTTCTGACGAAGAGCACGTGGCCCTCGTGGATTGGCTATTTCCCAAAATCGAGGCGTCGCTTCGTATTCCGTGCCCTCTGCTCTATAAAAGGCCAGATATTCCTCCCTTCATTTCTTCTTCTTGTCAAAAACTTGTGAGCAGAGCGCAACCGTCATAACTACAGTGCCTTCCTGTCGTTCAGCAAATCCGGTATGTATTCCAAACCTTCCTCCGTCTTTCTTTGAATTTCATCGTTTTAAGTATATGCACTTTCTTTAGAACCGTCGGTGTCTTAGGTTATACCGTCACAAATGTAGGTAATGTCTAGTGCGTCAAGTAACCAGTCGTTTGTCCGCGAGGGGGCGGGCTACGATGAAAAGTTTCCGTCAGGTCCAAGAGATCCTGACACTTCAAGTGAAGGGAGGAACTCGTCAAGTACCTCTTCTTCCCTTGACGGTGGTATAGAGACGGAGAGTTCAGAGTCGTCCAGCAGTAGCTTGGACGGTGTGGATCCCCCCATCCAGTCAGTAATTGGCCCAGATGGCCTTAGGGAGTTCGTTATGCTGCCTCTCTGGACGGTAAATGATTTTAGGTCGTCCATGACTGAATCTCAACTCAACACACTTAGGACCAAGTACCAAATACCGGATAACATCCGTCTACGTCTTCCCAAAAAATCCGAGAAATGCTACTACAAGGGAGTAGACGGTGTTGGGATCTACGAGCAAGCTTTAAAGGCGGGGCTCAGATTTCCATTAAGTTCTCTTCACCGTCGACTTCTTCAATACCTTGGTCTATCCGTCACCCAAATCTCCCCCAATGCCTGGAGAGTGTTCATTGGGGTTGAGGTTTTGTATGGGGCAATGTCTGACGGTTCCCGAAGGTTGACGGTGGAAGAATTTTTCCATTGTTACCGTCCTACAGAGATTGTAAAGTCCAAGGGGATGTATAGCTTCACAGCTAGAAGTCCTTTATTGAGGCTTGTCAGTGACACTCCAGACTCGAACAGAGACTGGAAGAGTCGCTACTTCTTTTTGGAAGGGGACGAATGGATGTGTCGCCCAGGAGATGTAGCTTACATGCCCGTCGACACAACATGGGGCATAATGCCTCCGTCGGGTATGTGTATTCTTTTTGCTTCCGTCCAGTCTTTGAAGTTAATAATTTTTTTTTTTTTTTTAATGGTTTAACCGTCCTTTATTGCAGCTCGGGACCGTCCTCAGGTTGATTTGGAGCAGTGGAATTTTCTGGAGAGAATTTTTAATAAAACAAAACTGCAAGAGAGGACTTGGGCTCAGCTCGTCACACTCGACACACTTCACTGGTATTGTGACGGACCCGAACCTTCATCCGCTGCCCGTCAATACGATAACAGAATTCGAAAACGTAAGTTCATCAAAACTATACCCGTCTTTCATTTTTCTCCTGTTTTACTTTTACTTTCCTTTCTCATCCGTCTTTGATTTGCAGAGATGGACGCCGCCAGGAGAAGGGCATTCATTAAGCAACAGGCGGCAAAGAAAAAGCAAGAGGGGGGTCAAGCAAAGGGGACGGTCCCACCTGTACCGTCAAAACAGACTCAGGTTGAGAAAACGGACCGTCCTCCCAAGAAGCAAAAGACCTCCACCGAGCCCGTCGTGGCCTTAAAGGCAGAGAAGACGGGCGTCAAGCATGGAAAAGGCAAAGGCTTGATGAAAGGCCCAGCAACCTCCGAGGAGAAACCACCCGTTCTCTTCCGGGAGGATTCAAGCTATGCCCTTGAGAAGATGTCGTCTATGCTGACAGCTGATGACTATGCAGACCTCGGCAACCATTCAACGGAAGCTATGGGTGAGACGGGTCTTTTCACCCTTGCACAGGTAATTTTGAATCCGTCTAATATTGTTGCTAAGTTCCTTCACATTCGTCATAACGTTGTATTTTGCTTCCAGGCCATGGTGATGATGAAAGGGCTCCATGGCCGTTGTCTCAATCATGAGACATCCATGGACCGTCTGAGAAAGAAAAGCCAGACGATGGAGGATGAGCTGCACGAGTTGAAGACCTACAAGATCAACATGGACAGAAAGCTCAAATATTCGGAGCAGGTCAGAGAGGAGGTGGAAAAAGAGAACGGTCATCTTCGTGAGATCCTGAATGACAAGGAGAAGCAGCTGACGGAGACTACGTCCAAGCTTCACAGCGCAAAGGAGATAGCCATTCAAGAATATCGTGATTCTGAACTCCTCTTGACGGAGCTGGGGGGCTCCTTTGCTGACGGGTTCGATGACACCATCCGTCAGGTGAAGTCGTCATACCCTGACTTGGACGTATCCCATATATCTATTGACGCTCAAGGGCAAACACTTGCACAATCCGTCCGTTCAGAAAGCACAGACGAAGTGTTTGCCGTCACTGCTCCTGCTAACGAAGGCGAAGTTCTTCCTCCTAGTCAACCAAATGACGGTCCATTGGTCGAGAACTCTCCGAAGAATGAATAGGATACTTGCTTTTTTGTAAAAGTTTTCACCGTTGTAAAAGTTTTCACCGTTGTGAAAGAACTTTATTTAAACCGTCATTTGTAATTATTGAACTTGACTTATCAAATCTTTTGTTGCATGTTGCTTGCTCATTATCCGTCGTATATTCAGTTAATCCGTCCTACTTGGTGAATGGACTTTCAAATGTATTTTTGCTAACCGTCCATCATGTAGACATTCATTCACGGGATGATCCGTCCACTTTGTGAACTGGTAGGTTTTTATACTTTAGGGGATCCGTCCATTCTATGGACTTGTAGGTTTTTCACCCTTGGGTGACCCGTCCACTTTGTGGACTCGTATGTTTTTCACCCTTTGGGTGATCCGTCCACTTTGTGGACTTCAAAGTTTTTTACCCTTTGGGTTATCCGTCCACTTTGTGGACTCGTAGGTTTTTTACCCTTTGGGTGATCCGTCCACTTTATGGACTTGTAGATTTCTCACCCTTTGGGTGATCCGTCCACTTTGTGGACTTGTAGATTTTTTACCCTTTGGGTGATCCGTCCACTTTGTGGACTTGTAGATTTTCACCCTTTGGGTGATCCGTCCACTTTGTGGATTTGTTTTTGATTTCATTGTAGACTTTCATCAGCATGTATAAAAAATTCCTCTCATAAGTTCAATAAACCAAATTGTTCATGAAAAAGAAAAACTGAGCTCTAAGAAGTAAAAGCCATAACATCCTAAAATTAGACTGAAAAGTAAGTCAGTAGGTATTGTGACTGCTGCACTATTGGTAGTACTTCTTCAGGTGCTCCGTGTTCCAGGGGTGGCCTAACTTCTTTCTGTCTAATGTCTCCAAGTAGTACGTTCCTTTCCTGTGCCATGAGATGATTCGGTACGGACCTTCCCAGTTGGGACCCAGCTTTCCCAGGGATGCATCTTTCGTAGCGCCAAGCACTTTACGCAACACTAGATCTCCAACTTTGAAGTCCCGGTGCCGAACCTTAGAGTTGTAATGTTTTGCCATCATGTCCCGGTACCGCGCCGGTCTTCGCCGCCGTTGCCCTAATTTCATCAACAAGGTCAAGCTCTAGACGTAATGCTTCGAGAATTCTTACTCTCGTCATAACTTTCCACGCGGTAGCTCGTCAATCCCACCTACCGGTATGAGGGCTTCAAAGACCAAACGCCAATCGAAACGGTGTCTCTCCCGTTGGCGTCCTTGCCGTTGTTCCGTACGCCCATAGGACACTTGGTAGTTCGTCCGGCCATATGCCCTTTGCCCCCTCGAGCCGGGTCTTGATGATTTTTAACAAGGACCGGTTCGTGACTTCAACTTGTCCGTTGGCCTCGTGGATGAGCGGGCGACGAGTAGTGATTCTTGATTCCCGAGTCGAGAACAAAAATCTCGGAACGCATCGTTGTCGAATTGCTTCCCGTTGTCCGACACGAGCACTCGGGATCCCATATTGGCAAACAATATTTCTCCATACAAAGCTGCGAATATTTTTCTCCGTGATAGTAGCAAGAGCTTCTGCTTCCACCCACTTGGTGAAGTAGTCGATACCAACCACCAAGAACTTCGGTTGTTTTGCCGCTATTGGAAATGGACCTACGATGTCTAACCCCATGTGCGAATGGCCATGGGGCCGTCGCGGGTGTGAGTTCCTCCGTTGGCCCGATAAGGTTGCCGAATCGTTGACACTTATCGGTGCTCTTACGTACATGTGGGCATCCTTCTGCATTGTCGGCCGCAATACCCCGCCCGAGTAGTTTGTGTACCGAGATCTTGATCCCGAGTGGTTTCCACGGATCCCTTCATGCGAACTTCCCTCATTACGTAGTCACCCTTTCGTCATGGCCTGTGCATCTTAGATAAGGTCGGGGAGAATCCTCTTTTGTAGAGGATGCCTTTGATCGCATGAATCGGGCAGCCCTAACCTTCAATTTCCTTGCTTCTTCCTTCCCGTGTCGAAGCTTGCCGTCCCGAGGTACGCCACGATTGGAACCGTCCAACCCTCTCCAGTGGTTAATTCCTGCACCTGAACATTATCTAGTAACGATGAATATTGGACGAAGGACAATACCTGCTCTGGGACGACCATAGGTTCGGCCGAAGCAGCCTTTGCGAGTCGATCCGCTTCTTGATTCTCTTCTCTCGGTATCTGAGTTATCGTGAATTGGAGGGCACTCGTCCGACCCTTCACTTCTTCGAGATACCTTCTCATTCGTTCATTCCTACAATCACCAGTGAGTTGCAAGCTCCTCAACGAAAGTAACACCTGCAAAAAGAAAACAAAGGACCTAGAAAAGAGCACCGGTGTGGTGTCGGCCGAATACCCTCCGAAGGTCAAGTTAAGATCTTGTTTCTTTTAACCCTAGAGTGCCAGAGTTAAGAATATAATGCGTACCTTCATACCTAGGGTTTCTGGGGTATTTATATTGAGTAGAATTACCTTTCTTTAAGGATACAACTTCCTTCTCAAGTTCCTTTCCATATAGGAGTCTTCCCAAACGTGTGTCGCAAGAAGTCCAAGTATACACATTTGCGTGGGGATAAAGCAAAGGCTTATCTGAAATATATCAAACGACATGCCACGTGGCATCCATAATTAATTTATACAAGACGGATATTCAGCAACACCTAACCGTCATTGCTGGGTCACTGCTGGTGTCGATCCGTCCTCAACGTCTCCGTCCATTTACCATTTTTATCCCCTTCAATAACAAATAATCATCTAGTGTAACAATAATATTTTTTTTTACCCCAAATTATATATATATACAATTTTTTTTTTTACTAAAACAATTTTCTCAATCGTTGGGAAGCAATCTTGGAACAATATAAACTATGAAGTGGAAGAATAACCTTATCAAAAAACATATAAAATGGAACACATATTATAGCTGGAACAATGTAGTCCATAGATTACTAACATACATAACTCATAACAAATTACAATTAAAACTCATATCAATAACTCACACACTCGCAAAAGTTCCTATGACTCATGCTTCTCAACATATATATAAAAGAAGGTTCGTATGACTCGCCATAAATGTTCAACGAGATTCGACTGGAGTTGAGAATGAATTTCTCAGTCTCTAATGTGTTCATAACTTTGAATGTATGCCACAAATCCATCACTTTGTTCACGTGACATTTGTATAGGAGGATTATCCACTCCATCAATTTGTTCATAATCCAAGTCTTCCACTTCATTATCATTTTGCTCATCTTCAACAATCATGTAATGAAGAATTATGCACACTCTCATGATCTCTTGGAGTGTTATAAGATAGAAAAATCATGCAGGTCCACGAACGATTGAGAAACGTG
Source organism: Castanea sativa (assembly GCF_040712315.1). Taxonomy (NCBI): domain Eukaryota; kingdom Viridiplantae; phylum Streptophyta; class Magnoliopsida; order Fagales; family Fagaceae; genus Castanea; species Castanea sativa. The sequence continues at coordinate 34,318,899 of NC_134015.1, read as the reverse complement.
CTTGAAGCACTTCTTTTGGGCTACTACAAATAATTTTTGTTTTTGTCCTTGTGGAGCTGGGATTGTTTTCTCAAATGTTGTCCACTTTGGATATATATCAATAACAAGGTAATATCCCATTGTGTAGTCATGACCATTGATTGAGTAATGTGCTACAGGAGCACATCCTTATGCAAGCTCAGAAAATATATGAGACATCTCTAACACATTAATGTCATTATTTGATCTAGGTAACCCAAAAAATGCATGTCATATCCAAAGATCATATGCTGCTACTACTTCCAAAATAATAGTAGGCTCACGAATATGACCACAATATTGACCTTTCTATGCAGTTGGACAATTTTTTGATTTCTAATGTATGTAATCAATTGAACCTAACATACCTGTAAAATCTTGGCATTCGCCATGAGCTAAGAATCTAGCAATGTCTTCATTGTTTGGCTTTCTCAAGTATTACTCAGAGAAAATATCAACCACCGCAGTAACAAATTTTTTCAAACTTTGTAATGCAGTGGTTTCTCTAATCTGCACATATTCATCCATAAAATTACCCGATACTTCATATGCGAACATTCTAAGTGCAACAATTATCTTTTGTAAGGAAGATAGACCAAGTTTGTTGGCACTATCTCTTTTTTGGACAAAATAAGAGTCATGAGCTTCTACCTTAGATTGAATACGAAGAAAAAGAGAACGCCTCATCCAAAATCTCCTACGAAATAAAGTGGGAGAAAATACTGGTGAGGGAGCAAAATAGTCAAGAAAAAGCCTCTCATTACCTGCCAAATGATTATGTCTGATATAGCGACAACGTTTACATTGTGATAATGTTTTCATGACATCTTCTTTGTTTACCTCATTCTCATCTGAGTCATCAAGAAGCAACTTGCAAAACAAAGAGCAACCCATGGATGCAACCTTCAAGACAATTGGAAAGCAATTATTACTATAGATACAAGAAACATAAGCAATCCATGTTTTTAGTGCCATAAGCAATCATTACGCTCACAAGCACACATGCACAAGTCACAATACAAGCAAGATGAACAATAAATTTAAGTGTTTATACAATCATCTAGTTTAATATTAAAGGCAAGTGACATAAGCTACTACCAAAGCACATGAAGGCCTATCATAATCTACTACCAAAATACATGAAGGCCTATCATAAACTACTACAAAAATACATGAAGGCCTATCATATTACCAAAATAAATAAAGGCCTATCATATGCTACATAAAAATAAAAGGTTATACCAAAGCATCATCTACATGTGCCAACCTTTTCCTCTCATTACAAAATACATGAAGGCCTAAGCTATATCCAAATTAAGGTTAACCCCACTATTTTCTTGAACTTCATCTTGCCATGATTCTTGTTTGGAGTTGTTCATAAAAAAGTTTTTGTGCTTCGGTCAAGACACTTGTATCTTTCATCATGATTCTCTCCTCCTCCAACATATGGTGCATCTCAAGTTTTTTCCTTCTCAATCCTAAGTTTTTCGTCAACTTTTTCCTTCTTAATCCTAAGTTTTTCCTTCTCAATAGCAATTTTTTCCTCTTCTAATTGAGTTCTCTCCTTCTCCCTCAACTCTCTCAAGCGCAACTTCTCCGCTTTGATACAAAACCCTCTTTTTCTTGTTCTTGTGATTCCTCAATAAACTTCATTTTCTTGGCCAGATATTCACCTACATCTTTTCCGGTAGCTTTGTTCGGTTGGCCTTTTCGGCCTTCCTACCAATTAGTCTCTCAAAATTGGAAGTGTCACCAAGTCCGAACACGCAATCCCCCTCACCAGTAGATGTTGAATCCAAAGTTAGAGGCATGAATGTTCTTGGTCTTTTCTTAGGATCACTCCACTTTGGTTGGTCCTTCAACATGAGCCAACAATTTTCAAGTTGAAAGAATTTACTAAAGTTGTTTTTATACAAAGCCTTTGCGTTGAGAATCTAAAAAATTTTAAAGAAATATAAAACGATTAGTATCTTCAAAATATTGGTGAATGGGTATGTGTTACAATATAATTTATACCTTATCTTGTTTAGTTATACCACTTTGATGAATTGCGTTAATTTTAGCCATGCACCTACAAAATTTATTTGTCTCCTTGTTAATCGTTGCCCAACGACTTATTAGAGAGATAGTAGTACGTGTGGTACCGGAGGTATTATGCTCCATGAAGTATTCCCAAACTTTTTGACGAAATGTATTATGTGTTTGTTCATTACTGTGTATGGCATTGACACTAATATTGAGCCATGCCGACACTAGGCGTTGATCTTCCTCTACACGAAAGTTACTACCCCGTTTTGCTTTCTTAGAAGAAAGCAAAAGTGGCAAATCAATATCAATATCCCCGTTTGTGATACCCGTGTAATATGGTAGGTCTACTTGTGACTCCATAAATTAGAAACAGCAATATATACTTCCATGCAAACTGAAAGTAAAGACCAGTATCGTAATAAATTAGAAACAAAAAAAAAAAAAAAAAAAACTTCCTTGTACATTGAAAATTCCCAAATTAACATTTACACCAATACATTAGAAACAAAAAACATAAACTTCCCTACAAACAGAAAATTCCCAAATTTCCAACATGACATTTATTGCAATAAATTAGAATCAACAAACAAAAAATCGGTGAGAAGCAAAAACGGAAAATTTATCATTTCAATTCCCTGAAAATTTATCCTGCAATAAATTAGAAACAAAAAAAAAAAAATGTAAACTTCCTTGTACACAGAAAATTTCCAAACTAACATTTACACCAAAACATTAGAAACAAAAAACATAAACTTCCCTGCAATCAAAAAAATCCCAAAACAATTTCCAATATGTCATTTATTGTAATAAATTAGAATCAAAAGACAGAAATTGGAAGCAAAAATAGAAAATTTATCATTCCAATTCCTTGCAAATTTATCATTAGAATCAACAAATATAAATTCCCTGCAAACAGAAAATTCTCAACTGACATGAAAAATTTATCATTCCAATTACCCAAATCAAAAACCCTAAGCATTACATGCTAAAGAAGACAGAGACAACTCACCTATTTTGAAGAAATTGGTACCCAAATAGAGAAGAGAGGTCGAGATGGGTTGGAGAGGCCAAGATGAGTTAGATAGAAGAAAGGGCGAGATGGGTCGGCGTGGGTCAACTTGTGACTTGGGGCTTGGGGCTTGGGTCGACGGCGAGGGTGAGATGGGTCAGTGTGGGTTGGCGACGTGGGTCGGCAACGTGGGGCAGGGGAATAGGCCAGTGAGGAGTGGAAGAAGAAAGAAAATTAAGGAAAGGGAGAAGGATGATGAATCGGTGATGGTGAGCTTCAATGGCGATGGTGAGCTTCGGTGGTAGTGGCGAGAGAATGATGAATCTTGGCAGAGGTGAGAGTTTGATATGAGAAAGTATGACTGAATCGGGTAGAGGAAAAAAGAAATAGAAAAAAAATAATAATAATGAGGTGGGAATAAATTTTACCTATACCACCTCATTTTTTTTTTTGAATTCATACCATCTCATATTTAATATGAAGTGGTATAGAAAAAATATTTACTTATACAACCATCAATGTTGTACTCTTTTTGTATATAGTGATGCTAAAAAGCTAAAAATAATGTTGTACTCTCTGTTTCATTTTATTTTTATTTTTATTTTTTGCTAAACAAGAGGACTCTACTTCATAGACAGCAGGCGTAGGCCCACAATAATGCTTTTATCCAGTGAATCTGAAAATAATAGCTAGGCAACCAACCGTATCTTCCAATGGTCCATAACCACCACAAATTTCAACAAAAACTCATACTAGTACTTGATATTAATTAAATCAACTTCATACTCCAAAGTTGATAAAAATAAAAAATAAAAAAGAAAACACAATGCTTCTACGTGGCATAGTCTCCAGTCCTCTCCCCTCCTCTCTCCGCCTCAAAACCCACAAAAACCTCACCGTCTCAGCTCAAATCAAAACCCAACCCACCACTGCCAGCAGCAACAACTACACCATCTCCGACCAAGCCCTTGAGTCCCGAGGTTTCGTCCTCCGCCGCACCATCGAGGAGCTCAACCTGGACCACCTAAACTCAGTGTTCGTAGCTGTTGGGTTTCCCAAGCGGGACCCACAGAAGATAAGGGTAGCTCTTGAGAACACAGACTCCCTTCTGTGGGTCGAGTACACGAAGACGAGTAAGCCAGTGGCTTTCGCTCGAGCGACGGGTGACGGTGTGTTCAACGCCATCATATGGGATGTGGTGGTGGACCCTTCTTTCCAAGGGATTGGTTTGGGAAAGGCTGTGATGGAGAGACTCATACACCAGCTGTTACTCAAAGGGATTTGTAACATTGCTTTGTATTCGGAGCCCCGGGTTCTCGGCTTCTATAGGCCCCTCGGGTTTGTGGCCGATCCGGATGGGATCCGGGGAATGGTCTACTCCACCAGAAAACAGAAAAAGAAGAAATAACATTTTAAGTAGGGACTAGGCTCTTTTTATTTATTTATTTTTGTTTTATTTTTTTTTTATCCCCCCTCTTTGTATTTAATGGAAAAAATTATGGAGGATTACTTTTTATTTTATGACTAAGGCCCGTTTGGATAGCTGATCCACGCCCTTGAGTATGTGTTTTTGCCTTTTTTATATATATATTAAGGCAAATAAACAGTTCATTCAGCAATAAACAATAACTGAAAATTTTTTTTTTTTTTTTTCAGCAATAAGTTTTCAGTTTTCAGCAAATTAAGCGATATTCAAACACACACTAAATCCGACAAAAGGTTTGTATTTACTTCCACATTAACAACAACTAGTCAAATACTTACTCGAATTTGCACAAAACTTTAGATCAAATCAAATATTAATATGATTAGATTTAAATATTTGTGTAATTTTCCCTATTTGAAAGTTGAATTCTCTAATATAAAATGAAAAAGGTAATTAAACATATACTATGACAAATTGTGAAAATTTTACACAAAATCGATAATAATAAGAAACATACAAATATTATAAAGTTCTATTTACAGTAATCATAACGTCGTCTTATATTGTGTTTAATAAGTATTGATGGTGAACTAAAAATTAAACCAACTCCAATTCATCCATAAGATACGTCTAGAGCAGAAAGGACATCCCACATAAGAAGGTCATCCATAGCAGGATGATCGTCCGTGGGCATGAGGGTCGTCCATCAGGAAGGCTCCTGAACGACCCCCTAACACTTAGGAAATTCTCAAGTGTGGATTTGCCTACAAGAGCTAGTGATGGAACCACGTGTTATTATTCCAAGGCATGAGCGAGATCCAAGTTTATTGCTACAACTCCTTATTAAATACTTAACTTCCAATGACAATTATATAAAAAAAATATAACTCTTATAGCGATTGTGGAAGTTATCCTTGAACCCTCTGACCTCCTCAAATATAGGGGAAGTTACAAATCTAATAACAGTTTCGAGGGCGCACTATATAAACGCCTATTCAGACTAGATAAAGGTAAGTTTTGACAATTCCTGAAAAGTTGGAACTCCAGAATTTAAGAGAGAAACTAACTTTGCCATTAGAGGATTTTTGGCCGGTCCACCCCGATCACCTTTGATCGTTTATTCCTTTTTCCCAGGCCTTCCAAACAGTCGCTAGCCCTTTGAAGCCCAAAGCATCCAACTTACTGATTTTCTTCGCATCATCAGTTGGAGCCGTTTGTGGGAAGCGGTTAATTGTGTTTTGGCAATTCGTCTTTCCCCGACAAAATGCTGTATGGTTCGGAAAATGCTGAGCCCGAGAACTAGTCAATGGGTACCGCTTCAAGAAGGGTGCCGCACTTGGAGAGGGAGATGGACCAAATGAGGAAAGCTATGGACGAAATGAGGGAGAACATCCAAAGGGCGAATCTCGTAGGTGATTTAGTTCATCGAACAGATTCCCCTTTCACGGCTTCCATCAATAGTCACCCCTTACCCCCAAAGTTCAAAATGTGATGCGAACCTCAATCGATACGCTTTGAGACCCAACAAAAATATTGGAATATTTATCCAGGAAAGCTAAAATTCAGATTTATGATAGAAACCCTGACCCAACGTTTATAATCGAAACGCGAACCAAAGGTATAAGTTGACCTTGACCCAATGATTATAAAGAATCACGAACCAAAGGTATAAAGTTTGAACGCCACAAGGAAGAATCCTTGATAAGTTCACAGTTCTTGAAAAACCAAAAGAGAGCAAAGACTCACCTTTTCTGATTTTTATTCAATAATATTATAAAAAAATGCTTACAAACTTCAGAGCCTATTTAAGGGCTCCATAAAACTTGACAGACAAGAAAATATATTATAAAATAACTTCTAATTGATACCTTACCATATCAGGAATCAAATTTGACCTAAAAAGCATTAAATGCACCTAAAAATAAGGAAATAAATCACCTAAACCTAAAATAACGTTTTTCCATAAAAATACGAAAAATAATAAATTACAATAATTAAACAGTAAATTGTGTTCTACATCAGCCTTCATTAGATTCATATGATGGAACGCGTGACCCGTGTGATCATATTGCCACCTTTAAGACTTCCATGCACCTTTAGAAAGTTCTGGAAGAGATTAGGTGTAGGGCTTTCCCTACCACCCTTAAGGGACCGACGTGAGTATGGTTCAGCAAGATATCCCCAAACACTGTGGGCTCATTCGAAGAATTGAGTAAGTTGTTTGTCAACAATTTTATCGAAGGACAACGCCACAAGCGTTCCTTGTCCAGCCTGTTAACCATAGAGCAAGGGGAAAATGAAAGCTTGCGGTCCTTCATTACCCAGTTCAACAGGAAAGCCTTGACGGTGGATGAAATGGATGACAAGTTATTATTGGCAGCCTTCCATAATGGAGTCAACTCCAATTTATTCATTCATAAGCTTTACGAGCAAGAGCCACAAACCATGGCTGAACTCATCCATTCAGCCCAAAATTTCATGAATGCGGAGGATGCAATCATAGCCAAGAATAGGAAGAGAGCAGAACGTATGGAAGCAGATCTCCCGCGTCATCTTGAGCAGGGTCCTCATCCAAAGAAGGCTCAGGAGGTAGAGAAAAAAGACAGAGATAGCAAGAAGGCGAGTTCTTTAGTGAGGAATTAGCAATACACTCCCTTGAATACGCCACTTGAGCAAGTGCTTATGCAAATCAAGGATGACCCATCCTTGAAGTGGCCAGAGAAAATGAAAGGAGATCCTAACAAGTGCAATAGGAAGAAGTATTGCCGCTTCCATAGAGATCATGGGTATGACACGGACGAGTATTTCGATTTGACACAGCAAATAGAGAATTTCATCAAGCAAGGAAAGTTGGGGATTTTTCTTGGATGAGACCACAAGGATGAGAAATTGAAGGCAAAGGTGGAAGAGTTATTGTAGGGGGAACCTCAACAGATCAGTCATCTAAGTCAAGGAAGACGTACCTAAAGGTGGTGCAAAATGTCCAACTGTCTGGGCGATCTCCAAGGACGAGGGGAGCTGACGAGTAAGCCATTACGTTCACAGACGAGGATGCTGAAAGGGTTCACCACCCACATGACGACGCAATTGTCATTACCTTGTTCATGGCTGATTATACGACTAGAAGGGTGTTGGTAGACAATGGGAGTTCAGTGGACATCTTGTATTACCCCGCCTTCCAACAAATGAGGCTTGGGCAAGATCAGCTCCGTTCAGTAAACTTGCCCTTGGTAGGATTTGGAGGAATGAAAGTGCAACTCGTGGGTACCATTACATTACCTATGGTGGTCGGAGCGTACCCACAGCAAATAGCCAAAGAAGTAAATTTCCTTGTCGTTGACTGCTCATCGTCATACAATGCTATCATTGGAAGACTGACTTTAAATATTTGGAAGGCGGTAACATTTACCTACCATTTGTCTGTCAAGTTCCCAACTGAGTATGGAGAAGGTCAAGTGCAAGGAGACCAATTAGCAGCCAGAAAGTGCTATCTAGCCATGTTGGCTGTGGACAAGCATGTACAGACGATGAGCATAGATGAGAGAAGGATTACTGCGGAACCCACGGAAGTATTGGAAGATATTCCTTTGGACAAGAACAACCCCAAAAAGTTTACTAGGGTTGGGTGAGCATGGAAAAGAATATGAAGCTAGACCTGGTCCTGTTCTTAAAGAAGAGTCTTAATGTGTTCGCATGGAGTCACGAGGACATGCCAGGTATCAACCCAAGTGTCATTACCCATCATCTGAACGTGTATCCTTCCTCTAAGCCTATACATCAAAAGAAAAGAGTTTTTGCTCTTGAACGAGACAATGCCATTAAAGAGGAAGTCTAGGAGTTGACCACGACAAAGTTTATTCGAGAAGTTTATTATCCAGATTGGTTGACTAATGTGGTTATGGTCAAGAAGGCTAATGGCAAGTGGAGGATGTGTGTGGACTTCACAGATTTGAATAAAGTTTCAAATTAATAAATTACGGCTCGGTTGATTTTACTCTAACTTATTTAAGTGCGGAAACAAGAGTCAATGAAGCACAATCACCAATACTACTTTAGTGCATAAACACGAATAACAAACAATAAAAGTAAAGCACAAGAGTAAGGGAAGAGAGATGCAAACACAAGATAACACTCCGATGTGTTATCGAAGAGAAAACCGAAGAACTCGGCAAAAAACCTCTCTGTTGCCTTTCAAGCGGTAAATCGATCCACTAGACAATAAGTTGGGATACACGAATAGCAAGAGACCCTCCAAGCCTAATCTACCCAATGTACCTAAGCCCTCCAAGCTCCTACTCCAACAAGGCTTCTCGGAACCGTGTCTTGTTTAGCTTTCCGGATCCCGCAATACGCCCAATTGCTTCCACCAAGCCTCACCGGCTTCTTTTGGCAAATCTCCAAAGCTTCCCAAGCTCCAAAATACTCTCTACACTCTAAAAAGGTGTGGGTTGTGTTTGGGTACGAATCTCCTCTCAAGTTATGACAATGGGAGAGGGATGGAGAAAAGGCTAGGATGATTTCTCATTAAGGATTTGTAGCTCTCTCTCTAAAAGATGGGAGTGTGTGTTGTTGAAAAACTATCTAGGGTTTTTCTCTCTGAATGGCCTCTCATACTTTTGTGAGTAATGAGGGTATATATAGTATGGGTGAAGGGTAAGAAATTCACACTTAAAAATCCTCCAGGTAGAGAGTTTCGCAGGTATCTCACGGGAAAGCTTTACCCGCGAGACACTCACAAAATCCTCCAGGCTGGCACGACTCTTTAGCTTCTAGCATGTGCTTCTCACGTGCCCTTTTCTTGGGATACTCTTCTCGCGAGCCAATCGCGAAAATGCACTAATTCCTCATTTCAAGCTTGATTCTTCACCAACTTAATACTAAACCCAATACAATAAAATCCCACAAAATACAAGGAACAAATTAAAGCAAATACAACATTTTTTGTCATGGAATAAAGCCAACATAAAATATAGTTGTAAATCACAACTTTACAATTCTTTTTCTGAAGGTGATCAAGACGAGTGTCCTTTTCAATAATATCAGCTTGTAGCTCTTCGACGAAATTTCATAGCTCATTGGCTTCGTCCCTAGCCTTAGCTACTACTTCAACCCAGCCCTTGCAATCGTCGTTGACCTCCTTGATCCTCTTTTCAATCAAGATCCTTGTCTTGTCTAGCTCCGTGGCCTACCTAGACGCGGCGATGAACTTTGCCATTGCCTATACAAGTGATCAGAAATTTTTGTTAAAAAAAACAAAACGTATGTATGTGCTATAACAACAAGGACAAGGTAAAAAAAAAATTACTTACCTTGAAAAGATCGTGAACACCTGAGTGCTCAAATTCTCTCAAGGACATGTTATAGCACGCAGCCACGTCCTTGCCAGTCACGGCCTTCTCAAATCTCTCCCAAGCCAAATCCTCATTTTCAACAATGTTCATAGGGACCCGAGGAGGAGGCTGAGACGAGGTAGGCACGGTAGTCTTGGATGAGGGAACGTGAGCAGGCTCGAACAAGTCTACGTCCTAGATCTGAATGGACGGCTGCTGAGAGGTAGGGGGAGTAAGGAGACCAGGCGTGACAACCCCAGTCTTGGACGCCCTATGTTTTGCCTTCTTTTCCTTGCAACGACTTGGAAGATTCTCCAAGTCAATAGCCTTTGATAAATTCCTTTTATCACCAACGGCTGGACGAGGCTAATTTTCAACCTCCTGCTTGGTTGCCTCGTCCACCACTTCCTTACCTTTGTTCTCTTTCATGGTTGCCATCCTTGAAGGAAAAGACTTAGTCATCTAAGAGGTAATAAAAATAAACTCTTAAAAAGAAAAAAGAAAAAGAGAGGGATAGAAAACTTACATATGCGGACAGTGAGCTTGTGAGCTAGAGCTTCTTTGGACGGCTCAGGACCAAGTCCCAGATGGCAAGACACTGAAGGCTTACTAAAGAGTAAAAAACAATGTTAGTGTATAGACAAGCCTTTTGGACGCGTTCAAGATAGAACCTATTCAAGGTTGGTCGTCTAACACCTAAAAAAAAAAATGAAAAATTGTCAGACGACTGTAGGCAAAAAAATAAAATATATAATACTGATAATAAAATAATCATAATAAGCATACCTTCAGGATGAAGGTTCCCTAGCTCTCCAATATAGGGGCCAAAGGATCTCTACCAACCTCGACAGGGTGTCCAGCCCAAAAACCAAAGACGAAGAAAAACTCCATCTTCTAGTTCCTATCTGATGTGACCAAGGATTTTATTAGTCTACAATCTCTCCCTCTGGCTGTAAATTGGTAAAAGCCAAGGGGTTGATTATTTTTTGAGGGCTTGTAACAGTAGAGGAACTCGTCCACAGTAAGAGGACGGTTCCATTCAAACACTTCCCTTCACAAAATTTGCATAGAGATGACGAGTCTCCATGCATTAAGGTTAAACTGGCAAACTCCTAAACCTAATCTAGTAAGTAATTCTCTAGCAAAGGCATTCAAAGGTAACCTAAGACCCCTTAGAAGGTAAGCCTCGTAAATGCCTATCCCAAAACGAGCCTGGCAACACCATTCCCCATGGACAGCTAACCTAGGGTTAAGGTCGTTAGGGATTTGATACCAACTCCTAAGGGCATCTAATCTCTTCTCGTTTGTCTTGGAAGGAATACCTACAACACAACTGTATATAGTCTCTACCTCGTCTACAAGAATGGACGGAGGAACACTTGTTATAGTGCCAGCTAGAGACCCTGAGGCTACCCTCATCCTAAGGTGTTCTTGAAGGACCTCTAATGGAATCCCAGAGACCCCAGACGTGTATTCCTGGGTATCCACACTACTGCTATCACTACTAGAACCACTATAACTGGAGTCATGGTACTCGTCTATAGTTTTTTCTACATTATTGCTAGTTGAGGAAACAACCTCAGACATGTCGAAATTTGAAGGAAAGCCTAAGAAGGGGGATGAGGAGATTACCTAGCTCTAAACGAAGAAATACTAAGGACGCTGGAATACTTCTAGATAAGGCAATGGACAAGAAATGTCAAAGAAGAAAATTTGAGAAATGTAAAGGGTACGAGAGGAATTCCACTATTTGTAAGCGTTGAAAATTGTTATCTAAAACGATGCGACCAACCAGGAAGCACCACGTGGCATTTTCCTTGAATACTTAAATCGACGCGACGAGTCGCCAATGAAACCATGACATGTGGCACAATTTGAGACAATAAAATTCAACCATTGAAATTGTGACACATGGAACGACATCTAACTACTAATATGAAGACACAAGTCCAAAGACAATAGTAGATTCCAGTGCTTTAGACGACCCTTGGACAAAGGGCAACTGATGGTGAACTAAAAATTAAACTAACTCCAATTCGTCCATAAGAGACGTCTAGAGTAGAAAGGACATCCCACATAATAAGGTCGTCCATAGCAGGACGACTGTTCGTGGGCATCAGGGTCGTACATCAGGAAGGCTCCTGGACGACCCCCTAACACTTAGGAAATTCCCAAGTGTGGATTGGCCTACAAGAGTTGGCGATGGAACCACGTGTTATTATTCCAAGGCATGAGCGAGATCCAGGTTCATTTTGTAGGAAAAAACTGGTTTTGTATCTCATACAAAACACATAGCGGAAGCAACAAATAAGGATCTATTTCATTCATGATTGATAACGTGCACTATGTAAATTTCAGAATTTAAGAACAAGATAGCGTACCTTGATGCGGAAAAATTCAAAACAAAGATTAGAAGCACTTGGGAACACTTTTAATTTTCACTCCAATTCCACTTTACGCCCAAGATGTATGGTCTCTCAATCAGTTTTCAAAGAGAGAATGAAAGTGTCTCACTTTCACATACACACCGTTTCTTATATCACTAATAAAAATTCTGTATGTTTCTTCCTTTATAACTAACTGATTATCTAATTGGGCTGACCTATTGGGCCTTTCCAATTGGGCTTTAGTGTGTGGCTTGGAGTGGGACCAAAAGGGAGCAATAAGACACTAGTTCCAATAGGCCTTGAGATTTTTTGTCAACTCTTGACAAGTCCAAAGTTACCATTAATTATATTTAATACTACTATATAAATATAATTGCACTCTAGGCCTTATTAATAAGTTATATCTTAAGACTTTATTGTACATGCAACCCCTTCATAAAATATTCGTAGTAATACAAAGTCATAAAAGTAGACTGCTACTTTGTTAATTACTACATCTTATCCTTGAGTACCCGGTTTAATCCTTTTAAAATTATTCATTATATATTTATGAAATACAATTTCATAAATATATACTTTAATAATTTCTTACCAAAGTGGTTAGGCCTAACGCTCTGAATAACTGAACCCATTAAACTTATCTCAAGGGAATATTTTATATCTCCGTTAAGAGATTATGAATTCCATCTTGAGAATATATGTTCCATTAACACTAAATGTGGCTGCCCAACATACTGAGGTTTTGACAATTACTTTAGACCTCACTCCTGATATATTAAAGCAACCTACACGTCATGATCAGGTCCAATATTCTCTCAGGATTAAGAGTTCATGCAAATAGAAGTCGTGAGATTTATTATTCATTTGACAGTCGTTAGGAGAATAATAAATCTCACAGCGGTCCAATTCAATATGTCTTAACTCTTAAAACATATCAACATATCAACTAGAAGTCTCCACTTCCATGATCAAGACAAATTATCTTAGTTGATACGTTATAGTCTTCACAGATGAAATGCTCAATTTCATCACCGACTACGAACTATAAATTCTGAGTTTACAAAGAACTTGTGATTTATATCTTCTGTGACTTTTCACATAAATCACATACTATGCATCTCATGGACTATATGATAATGTCTCATATTCATGTTACCATTATTTTAGATAATAGTAAAATAACTTTATCAATCACAATATTAAGTCATACATTATGTCATATATAATGTCATACATAATATCATACAATAGGATTTAAGGGCACTAATCCTAACACATTTCTATAACTCCTTATTAAATACTTAACTTCCAATGACAATTATAAAAAAAATTATAACTCCTATAGCGGTTGTGGAAGTTATCCTTGAACCATCTGACCACCTCAAATACAGGGGAAGTTACAAATCTAATAACCGTTTCAAGGGCGCACTATATAAACACCCATTCAGACTAGATAAAGGTAAGTTTTGACAATTCCTAAAAAGTTGGAACTCCAGAATTTAAGAGAGAAACTAACTTTGCCATCGGAGGATTCTTGGCCGGTCCACGCCGATCACCTTTGATCGTTTGTTCTTTTTTCTCAGGCATTCCAAACAGTCGCTAGCCCTTTGAAGCCCGAAGCATCCAGTTTACTGATTTTCTTCGCATCATCAAGTATTATAAAGGAATTAGTAAACATAATTAATATTCTTCTAAAAAAAATAAACATAATATATATGTAATTGTGTTTACATCTTTAAGCTTTATCCAATGTTTTTATTTTTTTTCCCCTCTCTTTGTATTTAAAAAGAAAAAAATTACAAATGTGTGGAGGCAATTGTTTACCATTTTAATCATTTTAGAGATTCTTGGATATTTTGGACATTTTAGAGTTTTCAGGGGTAATCTTGCTTATTCTAGAGGTTTTGGGGATATCTTGGTCGTTTTAGAAGTTTTGAGAGTATTTTGATCATTTTACTAGTTAAGGGCTATTTTGGTCATTTTAATAGTTTTGGGGTATTTTTCATCATTTTAGAGGTTTTTAGGGCATTTTGGTCATTTTAAAGGTTTAAATATTATTTTGGCAATTTTAGGGGTTAAGGGGTATTTTGGTCATTTTAAAGGTTTTATTCTAGAGGTCTCAGGGATATTTTGGTCATTTTAGAGGTTTTAGCCTAAAGGTTTTAGGGATAGGTAATTTTAGAGGTTTTGAGAGTATTTTGATCATTTTACTGGTTAAGAGGTATTTTGGTCATTTTAGAGGTTTTTGGGGCATTTTGGTCATTTTAAAGGTTTCAATGATATTATGGTAATTTTAGAGGTTTAGGGGTATTTTGGTCATTTTGGAGGCTTCAAGTGTATTTTGGTCATTGTAGTAGTTTCAGAAGTATTTTGATTATTTTAGAGGTTTCAAGTCATTGTTGGTCATCTTAGATTTGGGGTATTTCAGTAATTTTTGAAGTTCAAGGGTATTTTGGTAATTTTTGAGGTAGGGGTATTTTGGCAATTTTAGAGGATTTTGAGGTTATTTAGTGTTTTTTTTTGGTCTAGGGCAATTTTAATCATTTTAATGGTTTCGAAGGGGGGGGGGGGAATTTGCAAGCTAGCATAGTGAGGGGAAACAATAAAATAAGTTAACATGTGTTTGAAAGATTTTTGCAAACTAGCATCTCAAGTTTTATAGACTCGAGTTCCATATAAAACTCGAGACATAAAAACTCGATTCCCACTTGCTGAGATGGACCTATTATGCCACATAGATCTCGAGTCTTATAGACTCGAGTTCTACAAAACAAAATCAAGTCTTTAAGACTCGATTTTTGTGGGGAAATTCAATTACCCCACATGGATCTCGAGTCTTATAGACTCGAGTTTTGCTGGGAAAAATTTTATAAACACAGATACGCTCCTTAACTCACTGCACACTTTCTCTCACCTAACACTCCTAGCCTTACACTCCTTAGTAACTCACTGCCTCACTCACCTATAAGAGCACTTCTCACACCACATTGCCTTTCTTTGTCACTGCTCCTCCCTCTCAACAAATTTACATCTCAAGTAAGGGTTTGGGTTTTATTGTCATCGCAGTTGGGTATTATTTGTTGTTGGGTGTGGGTTAAAGAGTTTGACTATTTATTTGGTATATACTTAACATAACTTAGTTAAGATACCAATATTGTGAATTATACAACTTTGTTTTGTTAGTGTAAATGTTTTGAGTATTTATTTGCATGGTTTTTGTTAGCAAAATTTATTCATCATTTCTAGGCTCTTATCTTTATCATGATCTTGCAAGGATTTTGGCTTTTATTTTTTTGTAATGAAATGGGTATGTAATTCACGCCCTTTGAATGTGTAATGAAATGGCTTTTTTTGTATTGGGTATAAAATGGGTATGTAAATGTTATGGGTATGTAACTAGATAAAATGTTGTATTCTTTTACAAGGATTTTGGCTTTTTTGTATTGGGTATGAAATGGGTAGTCTTAGCATGACCGAAAAAGGATTTGGGTAAGAAATGTGTAACGAATGTGTAATGAAATTCATGCCCTTTGAATGAATTGGAATTTTTACTTTGTGTAGTTTGACATGATAAAATGTTTTCTAACTAACATAGTGCACTTGACTTTAACAGGTTTACAATGATTGTAATTGATATAATCCTATACCACGGTGGGCCGCTTAAGAATGCCAATGCGAACAAGGGATTGCCATTTGAAGGGCTAGGTATAAAGTGCTATTATACTCAAATTAATCGTAGGTTAAAGGCCCTTGATGAATTGAAGATGATAGTTATGGAAGAATTGTGTGTGAATCCTACTGTGCACAACATACAAATTACTTATCATTCTCCACATGAAGTCCTGAAGCACTGGATTAATTACAAGTATATGGCGATAGAAGTAGACAAACATGAAAAGATCATGTTTAACAAGTTGGAGAGAATACCCGAAGTAAGTGGTATTGAGTTGTACATACAGTTGGAGCCACATGCAAAAATTGGTATCGAGGAAATCCAACAAATAACCACAAGTTTACAGGTTACAGTTCTAGATGCTCAATATGAGTATTTTACACATGACGATGACGATGACGATGACGATGACGATGACGATGACGATGACGATGACGATGATAATGATGATGATGATGAAGACGATGACGATGATGATGACTATGTTGATGAGACTGTCATTAGTGGTGAAGATTTTGTTGATAGAGATGAGTATGAAGAGAGGATTGAACGAGGGGATTTTGAGAGGGACATCGATGACGATGAGATATTTGACCGTAGTGAAACTAATGCAAGAAATGTTATTAGTGTCCAAAACATTACGAACACAATCCTTGCCTACGCACCTCTTGTCTTGTCATTTTCTGCGAATACTTGGGCAAAAATATGGTTGATCTTTCAAATATTGAGATACCATTTGTGTTTACTTGGAAATAGGGATGAATTTGTGCAAAGGGTTGACTTTTTCCAATAAAGTGGAAGTGAAATGCGCATTAACAATGTATGCCCTCAAGGAAAACAAACATTTTATGATCAGTAAGTCGATGAAAGTCAAACTTTATGCGAAATACGTGGATGAGTCATGCAAGTGGTATGTCACGACAGTCATGAAGCCCAATCTCCATGGACTATGGATGGTTAACGTGTATGTGAGTCCTCACACGTGCATACTGATTGGGTTGCGAAATGATGGTAGAATGATGGATTGTAATTTTATTGCATTAGACATCCTTAAGAAGTTAGGCGAGTATCACACTACCCCAATTAAGCATCTCAAATCTATGATAGAGTCAAAATATGACGGCCATAAGCCTTCTTACTATAAGGTATGAGATGCGAAACAAAAGGTGATTGGGAAGATATTTGGGAATTGGGAAGAGTCTTACCAAATGTTGCAAAAGTTGCTAATGGCATATGTTGATCAGGGTTCGGATACCCAGGTGTTCTATCGTACCACACCCATCAGTGTAGATGACACCGCATTTTTTCATTATGTTTTTTGGTCTTTTGGTCCATGCATTGATGGATTCAAATATTGCAAGCCAGTTATCAGTATTGATGGGACCCATCTGTATGGTAAATATCAAGGAAAGTTGTTGGTTGCAATGGCAACCGATGCTAAAAACAAGGTATTCCCTCTCGCCTTTACTGTTGTGGTTTGTGAGTCAGGGTCTAGTTGGAAGTGGTTTTAAAATGCCTCAAAGATATGATAGGCGAAGTGATATCTGACGAAAGCATTTGCATAATTTCTGATCGACATTTTGGTATAAAAAACGCCATTACAGCTTGGCCTACAAATAGAGATGCAAGAACACGGGTATTTCATAGATATTGCCTTCGACATGTTGCTAGCAATTTCAACACACATTTTCAGGACTCAACTCTAAAGTCAATGGCGTTGAAAGCGGGATATGCTACTCAAGCAGTTAAATTTGATAACATAATGGAGTCCATTAAGCAGGTGGAAGTTAAGGCCATTAGGAAGAACAAGAAGGTGACGGGGAAGAATGGCAGGGAAAAAGATTATCTTCCATACACATACCTAATGAGCGAGTCTGTGGATATATGGACCTAGTCACATGATGGTGGGAGATGTTTTGGGGTAATGACAACCAATATATCAGAGTGCTTTAATGGTGTACTGAAAAGTGCACGGGGCCTTCCTATTGCTGTGATTGTTGAGTTCACTTGGTCCAAACTTGTTGCAAATTTCCACGACCAGCACAAAGAAATTACTCATGATTAGTTGGAAGGTAAAAGATGGAGTACATATGCCATGTCCATGTATTTGGAAAATAGGCGTAAACCTGAGAAACACTATGTCAGGGCATTTAGCAATGAATGTACAATATATCAAGTAATTACTTCACACAACATCTATAGCACTAGAGGGGAAAACCACAGTTATGAAGTTTGGTTATTGGAAAGAACATGTAGTTGCGGGAAATGGCAAAACATTAAGATCCCATGTTCACATGCAATAGTTTAGAGTATGCCATTAACACTTATTCACATGCATTTGTGGTTCCTAAGTCAGAGTCATTGTGGAGGGATGCTATGGGACCAAAGTGGTTGTTTAATCCAGAATTGTTGCGGTCCGAAGGTCGACCAGTGAAGTCAAGAATAAGGAATGAGATGGATTGAGTGAAAAATAAGGATCGAGAACCGGGAAGGCGGAGGGAGGATGCATATTTTATAGAGAGTCAACCCAAGCAGTCATGTGGACTATGTCATGCTTTCGGGCGTAATCGCAAAAAATGTCCGGAGTCTCGTGGTGCTTCCACAAGCAGTCATGTTCCAAACTAGGTAGGTGATACATGGCAAAAAGTTCTGGATCGGTTAAATAATTGTGGTTGATTCTATGTTTACCTAATGTTTACTATCTTGTCTCCTAATGTTATTATTCTACGTTTTTCAGGCATGCTTCCATGGACAGCGTTTTTGTTGTGCATCCGATCTTA
Source organism: Castanea sativa (assembly GCF_040712315.1). Taxonomy (NCBI): domain Eukaryota; kingdom Viridiplantae; phylum Streptophyta; class Magnoliopsida; order Fagales; family Fagaceae; genus Castanea; species Castanea sativa. The sequence goes on along the minus strand of NC_134015.1, from coordinate 34,300,248 downwards.
TGAAAATTGACTATGTTGTATTGGCACAATTAACTTTTTGGTTTTGCTGAATGTACTTGTAATCTAACTATTCTTTATCTAATGTACCTGTTTGAAGTTTGTGATTTGAGTAGTACGATTAGAATTGTGAATTAAGCCTGGTTGGACATGTTTAGAATGTTGAAATATTGAGAATGCTTTTTGATGTAATTTAAGTGCATTTACATTGTAAAGCTATGTTTATGCAGGCAAAAAACAGTTTCTATAGTTTAGTGCCTATTAAGAACACCTTTTGATGTAATTTAAGTGCATTTACATTCTTAGCTTCTCTGCCTCTCATCTCTGTTTGTGGTTTTACATTCTCAGCTTCTTTGCCTCTTTTTCTCGGCTTCTCAGTAGGTGCATGCATACAATTCTGTTTTTGGCTTGCCTGCATGTCCAAAAAAAAAAAAAAATTCCCAATGGAACTCTAGTTTCATAGACTTGAGTTCCATTGAGTATTTTTTGTAAAAAATAAGGCATGCTCTCTGCCTAAAAACTCAATGTTCCACAACTCAAGTTCTATATACATCTCGAGTTTGTAAAACTCGCTTTAAGGAACTTGAGTTTCTTACACTCGAGTTCCACTAAGTGTTTTTTCATAAAAAATACAAGGCATGCTCTTTGCCTGAAACCTCGATGTTACAAACCTCGAGTATTATCTCGAGTTTTTAAAACTTGCTTTGTGGAACTCGAGTTTTTAAAACTCGCTTATAGGCTCAAGTTTCACTGTTTTTTTTGTTTTAATGGAAAACCATTAGAAGGCTTTCAGAATAAGTGAAATAAGAAGACTCCTACCATAACATTTTATAGCATAAGTGAAATAAACTAAAATATTACACAAACGTTCCATGGGTAAAGGTTTAAATTCAAATCTTGCCCCATTTATACTAAAATAACCAATTATACTTGTTATTATCATAAGACTTCAAATATTAATTAGGGCTGTCCAGCAGGTGAAAGACCTGACCAAACCGCCCGGGTTCGATCGAACTGAGGCCCAACGGGTGGACCCGAAGTCGATGGTGGTTCGGATTCGGGTCATCCTCTAATAAAACCTGAAGAATCAGTTCGGGTGGTGGGTTAATGGGTTAAAAACCCGCAGAGTCCAACTTGACCGATGGTTAAATAATAAAAAAAAATACACACACACACACACACACATACACACACACATGTGGTACAACCCTTGAAGTCTGAAACTTGGGGAAGTGGGTGATTGGACTAAACACTAAAGGCTGACTTATTTAGAGCTACACAGCAAGACAGTAAGGGTGATGGGACTAAAAGCTAAACCACTGAGTGGTATCTATCCATGGTTTCCACGCATAGAAAAGCTCCTATCAACACAGTTTACCCTCATGGCCTCAAAGAAAATCTCCTGCTGAACTTCAGACTCTGAACTCTGAAGATATGGAACGGGCGAATGCCTACACTTCAAATCAATTGGAAAATTTTCACTTCCCCATGCCTCTACTCTTAGGGTTTCAAGACTCTACCATGGACATGGTAGAGTCTCGGCTACACTTCAAATCATGAATCACTTCCCCATGCCCGAGTCTCAACTACACTTCAAATCAAAAACCAAATCAGAGTTCTCATTTGTCTCAAGTCAGACCCTTACTCGGCTAAATCAAAAACCAAATTAGACCCTTACTCGGCTAACTCTCAAGCCTCAACCCTCATCTCTCTCTTTTATAAATTGGTCATCTCTGAGTTCTCATCTTTCTCTCTGCTCTCTAGTCTCTCTAGTCTCTAGTGATTTCAAAATCTGTCTGTTTAATTTTGAAACAAACCAAGTCCTTTACTCCTTTACATCAAAGATTCAAAATCTTTCTAGTTTCTTCACTCCATGGGTCTTCTCAGCCTCTCTGTCTCGGCTTTCTAGTCTCAGATCAGGTTTTTTTTTTTCCCTTTTCATCCCTCTTTTTCTGTATTTTATGTTTGTGAATCTGTGATATAGGTTTATCATTTTGTTCAAATGATTTATTTTTTGATATGTAATAAGAATTATATGAAAAGTAACTGAAGGGATCTTTTTGAAATGATTTAAAACTTAAAGATTAGGGAATTTGATGTGTTAGTTCAGTTGGATGATTGTTACTTTCTTTGTTTTTTTTTCTTTGTTATAAATTTTTAATCTTTTAATTATTAGGGATGTGAGTTTTAATTACCTTGCTTTGTCTTATTATGAACCCAGTTGGGAAATTGATGTGTTAGTTCAGTTGATGTTTGTTACTATGTTTGGTTGTTGCTTTTTTATGAAACTGAGTATATTTATGGATTTTTAATTGTTTTGTTACTTGGGGTGTTAGTTTTAAATACTTTGCTTTTTGTTGGTATGAACCCTGTTGGGGATTTAATGTGTTAGTTCAAATGGATGTTTTATTGATTTGTCACTAATTTATTGTTAATTCTTAGATTTATTATTTATATTTTGTGGGTTTTGATAGCAAAAAAAAAAAAGTTTCAACTTTTAACATTGTATTGATTGGAACTAGGAAGTCTAGATTTTTTTAGTTTGCTTTGATGTTTAAACGTTAATGGGGACTTTGAGGCTGAGGTTGTCCTACTTCTGCATTGCTAGGCATTCATTTTTTTAATTTAAAAAAATGTTCTTAGAATCTAATTTCATCAAAGATGCTTCTGTACAACCTTAACATTGTATTCAATTCAGTTGTATGCAACTCCCTTGGAGTAGTTGGTGTAGTATAGTTCTAGGAAAGGTTTCATAAGTACAACAACATTGGGAAGAATGCTAATTGTGTGTAAGATGATTATTATTCATTGTTGTGGATTCCTACTCTGCTTTGTGTGTAAATGTAACTTCGAATTGATTGATCACTTGATTCTTCAATTAATCGTTGCTTAAGACCTTTGGTGATTTGTTATAGCTAATTAAAATTATTTTTTGTTTGTTGATTTGTTATAACTTTGAGAGTTGAAGGTGTGGATTATGTGTTGAACAAGTGTTTCATGTGCTTTGTGTTGTGGGGGCTATGGCAGAGAAAGCTTAATTGGGGTAATTTTTTTGCTTTAGAGGACAAGCTGAGAAGGAGTTTAAGGTTGAAGTTGAAGCAATTGGACATGTTCGGCATAAGAATTTAGTGAGGTTACTCACTTATTGTGCTGAAGGAGCTCATAGGTATTTCGATCTTTAGTTACATCCTGTCCCTCTTATCTTTATTGTTTATGGATATAAGAACTTTTGCCAAGGACAATTTCTTTCAAATGCTTATAGTTATATCAGTTCTTAGTTTTGTCTTAACTCTTAAACATACATACTTGTAATTTAAATGAAATCATGAAGTGCTATGTAATTTACCATGATACAGAACACTGAGTGTTAAATGAAATCAGTACTTGTGAAGTCAATACTTATGCATAATAATATTTCTTATTCTACAAAGCTCCAGTGTATGTGACTTTGCCCTTTAAGAGATCAACTACAATGATCTTTCTTAGGATTAGTTTTTTTATGGGTGTTTTCTAATGCTTAAATTTGATGTCTTTAGGTTATGGAAACCTCTAGTGATGCATCCCCTTCCCAAACAACACCTGCTGTCCAAGCTAAACCTGTGGCCACTCCAACTAATGCTGAGGCACTTCCACCTAAACCTAATGATAAAACCAAGGTGAGTGAGGTAGCTGTTGATTGTGGTAATAATAGGAAAAAGTCTACTGTTTGGGATCATTTTGAAAAAATAAAGATTAGTGAGGGTCAATTTAAGGTTGTTTGCCATTATTGCCAAAAAACTTATCGTGCTAATAGTAAGGGTCATGATACTACTAATTTATTGAATCATACACCAAACTGTGTTAAGAACCCTAATAGAGTTTCACTTAAAAGGCAACAAACCTTAGCATTTGAACCCAGGGAGGAAGGGTTTCAGCTTGTACTAATAACCTTTACTGTTGAGGCTTCTAGGAAGGCACTCGCTGAAATGATTATAATAGATGAGTTGCCTTTTAGGTTTGTTGAAGGGTATGGGTTTCAAAGATATTCAACAACCTTACAAACTAAGTTGCAAATTAGGGAAATCCCATCTCGTCAAATTGTAGCTAAGGATGTGATTGACATTTATGGTGTTGAGAGAGAGAAACTAAGGGAAGCCTTGAAAGGTCGTAGAGTGTGCCTTACTACGGACGCATGGACTAGTATTCAAAATATGAATTATATATCCCTCACATGTCATTTTATTGATGATGATTGGAACTTGCATAAGAGGATTCTAAATTTTTGTCAAGTGGAAGACCATAGGGGGGAGACTATAGGTAGAAAGATTGAGATGTGTTTGCGTGAGTGCAGTGTTGATGGCATATTCACCTTGACAAGGGATAATGCTTCCTCTAATGGCACTACCATTAAATTTTTACAAACAGTAACTAAAGATTGGAAGGGGACTGTTTTAGAACATGAGTTCTTGCACATGAGGTGTTGTGCACATATCCTAAATTTGATTGTGGGAGATGGTTTGAAAGAAATTGATGCGTCCATTGTTAGGGTGCTTGAAGCGGTGAGGTATGTGAAGTCCTCACCAAATAGAAATAAAACTTTTAGGAGTTTTATGGAGAGATTAGGTATTGAGTCTAAGTGTTTACTAAGTCTTGATGTACCTACTAGGTGGAACTTTACCCATCTCATATTAGATACTGCTGAAAAATTTGAGAAAGTGTTCCTAAGAATGGACTTTGAGGATGATAGCTATTGTTCATGCTTTTTGAACAAGGAAAATAGTGGTGGTTTGGGATCTCCTTGTGGGGTTGATTTTCAAAATTGTAGGACATTTGTGGGTTTCTTGAAACTTTTTTACAATGCAACAAAAAGTTCTCCGATTCTTTGTATGTGACTTCAAATACCTTCTTTGATGAGATGTTTGTGATTCAAGAGAATATTGCTCATTTAATTAAATCTGAAAATCATCTTTTAAAAAACATGGCAACTAAAATGGAAGCTAAATTTGAAAAAGTACTGGGAGAAAGGGGATAAAATTAATCAGCTTTTGTATGTGGCTGTGGTTCTTGATCCAAGGAAGAAAATGAGATTTTTGAAGTTTTCTTTTTCTAAAATTTATGGAGATTCAGTGGCTGATGAGATGGTTGATTTAGTGAGGAAGATCATGGATAGGTTGTATGATGTTTACTCTAGGGTTGATTCACCAAATGTGGTAGTACCAAGTGAGAATGAGAGGACACACATGGAAGGTGATACAATTGATGGTAGTGATCCATATGCAATGGTTAATTCACGATATGAGTGATTTTTAGAGGCTGAGAAGTCTATAGGGTGTAGCAATGAGATTGAAAGATATTTGGCTGAAAATTGTGAGAGTAGAAGAGATGTGAAGTTTGAGATTTTGGGGTGGTGGAAAGCCAATTCAGATAGGTACCAAGTGCTATCCAAAATGGCTAAGGATGTGTTGGCTTTACCTGTTTCTACGGTTGCTTCTGAATTGGCATTTAGTACCGGAGGGCACATACTTGATCCATTTCAAAGTTCACTCTCCCCTCTCATGGTTCAAAATCTTGTTTGTGCTCAAAATTGGCTGCAAGCCCATGTCCCAATTTCTTTTCGCAAGTCAAAGGACAAGGTTGAGGCCTTGGAGGATGAATTTCACGAATTAGGTAATATGTTTAACTTTCAAACTTCTAGTTTATCAAGTGTTATTAAATGTGTCATATACTTGAGCAAAAATTTAATATATTGTCTCAATTTTTTCTTTTCTAGTTTTAAATCAAGTGACAACAGCAGCAAGTTCTAGTTCCTGCTCAAGCAAAGGTGGTACTCGTACCACCATTAGTATTGATGAATGATCATTGATTGGGTATGTTTCTGCCCTTATAATTTTTGTTCATATTGGTCACTTCTCTTTTGGTTATTCTATAGCTATTGTTCTGTCTGTATATATTATTGATAAATTTTTTTCCCCTTGTATTGTAGGAGGAAGGAAGGTCGCATTTTGTAAATGAGGCAGTTTTTTCCCCTTGTATGAACTCTTGTCTTGCTTATATGAAGGAAAACTTAGCATCTGTGTAGGCTTTCCTTTCTATAAGTTATGGACTCGTTAACTATAGATAATAGAGTAGTTCTTTACTACTTTAGGAAAGCTATTTTTTGAAAACACTTAATAGTATTTCATAATTATAAATAATTATATATACTGCTGGGAATATTGCCTACTGCTTTGGTACTTTACTGCCTTGTACAGTAATTGCCTTCTCTGCTGCCTCTATGGCTTTCTATATGTGTGTGTGTGTGTGTGTGTGAAATTATGAAGATGGAGTTTATTAGTAATGCTTGCTGCTGTGTGATTCTGGATATTTATTTGATGTGTGGAATGGTTGGTAGGTATGTGTTCAAATTGACATGTTGATGAATGTATACAAAATAGTACTACCTAGGCCTTAAGGCTTAGGCAATTTGGAAAATTTTTGTTATAATGTGTGGATGATTAACAGGTGGTAACAAAATAGTATTGTGTTTTTATTTGTTTGATTAATACCTAGGTTTTACATGCTATTGATGTTTAACAACTCCCAGGTTTTACTTTGTATTTTTTTGTGCCCAAATGTCAAGACTCAATATGCAGGTTCTGGCCAAATTCATACAGAGTTGTAGGGAGTATGAATTTGGAGTTTTGGACAAATTCAAATAGAGTTGAAGGCTCAATTTAAAAGAAATTAAGTAAAAAACACGCCCAATCTAATATGTCATGATTCAAAATTTATTAATTCCTTGAAAAACCCGATAATTTCGGCCAAAAATGCCCCAAAAAATTGAATCCAATAAAAAGGCTAAAAGTGATCCAACTCGCCAACCCGTTGAATTCAACCCGTTCCAACCAATGATCCGATCCGGCGGGTTTAACTAGTATTTCGATTGATTGCGGGCCAGTTTTTCAATGACCCGACCCAATTGGGTTGAGTGCAGGTTGGGCCCAAACCCGGGCTGACTCGACCTGTGGACAGCCATAATCTTAATACATCTTCAAAAGAAAAGAAATAATAAAAAAGCTTCCTTTTTTACATGCATCCACTTTGAGAATTGAGATTGTTCTAGCCATGCTAGATTTTCAACTGGATGATATAGATCACTCTAGCATGGAAACTCTTGACAGAAAAACTAATGATATAACTATCATAAGAAATGAAACACAAAAATAGGATTGCTTAATACACACCGAAATATTTTTGCCAAATCCTGTTAAGCATAGATGTGACGACAAGATTCTAAGTAGAAACTAGAAGCTGTTCCAAAAGAAGAGAGATGCCTAAGTAGAAACCCTCCAAAAGACTTTTCAAAATTATGGCCCAAGTAGAAGCTAGAACCTATTCCCCCAAGTTGTGTTTTGCTGAAGTAGGAGAAACCCGGAAGTTGTCAATTACAATTGAAGAGATGGGTGAATCCAACTCATCAAGCTCATGATCACTAGTGTATGATTTTCTTAGCACTGATAACCCGCTCGTCTTAGATTGACTTTTGACCTCTCCAATGATGCCTGTTAGTGAAGCTGCTGGAGGTGGTTGATAGATTGTATGAGCAGCAATGCATGGAAAGCTTTTGAAGGAATCTTCTTCAGACTCAAGGTCCTAAATCAAAGCTAAAACAGTGAGTTCCATGCAGATTGTTGCTGTCAATAAGAAGCCTCACCAGGGGTGTGTCCATGAGTGTGTGTAGGTTCATGCGTTAATCTCTCCCCCCCTCCCCCCCCAAACAACCCTTTCAACCATAAAAAAAAATGGAAGAGTTGAAGAGTGGGGAAAAAGAAAAAGAAAACATAAGAAAAAGGGACAAAAACCAAATACTTATATAGATTAACCAGAATGAAAAAGAAAAAATAAATCCGTATCACCTTCTGTCCTCTGCAGCTTATTGTTGTAGTACCGATAATTAACAATGACATTTCCTGCCCTTAACCTGGATAACACAAGCAGCCAATTTGTTTTATTCATCCTTGTTGGAAAATAAAGAATATATTGGTCCAATGTTGAATACAGTAACCAATAAGCATGCCAAATACACAGATTCTAATTTTCACAATGAACAGCAATACAATAGTTGGCATAGGTGTAAAAATATTAAATTTAGTAACATTCCATTTGAACAAACAACCTAAACTTAAGAGTCAGTAGAAAGGGACTTGAAGGAGGTCAGATTCATGCACATGCTAAGAACAAGACTCTACCACTCCTCCCAGACTACAGCCATCCAATAAAGACAGACATGTGGGAAACTTGACAGGTACTACAAGAATGGTTGAGAAGATAGTTCAAATAGACATTAACCATATCACATAAAGTTAACACTTGCTGCTAATCCAATATAGTACATATGGGAATTCCATGTATTAATTAAACTGATAAAATAGGAGGAGAAGAAAAAAGGAAACACGACTAGTGATTCTCTCCCCTCTTTTCTTAGCTCTCTTTCTCTTTTGTAATTACTCTGTTGTTTGGTTTTCTTTTTTGTTTTTTCAATTTTCTTTTCTCTTTTTGTATTTTCTGGGTTTGCTCTATGTTTTTCATGCATAGAGTAGCCTTTCGTATATATAACATTCTTACTTATCAAAAAAAAAAAAAAAATAGAGATGTTACACACATCATCTAACATGTATCATACCTTTCCAAAAAAAAAAGTGTATCACACACACACATAGTCAGTATCAAGTTACACATTTGATTTTTACCAATTGAGTTATGGATCGATCCACTTGATGCTTAATTTTTGACAATTTACTCTAAACATGTCACAGCATTCTTGAATGAATGTTTGTTTATGTTAATGGCACAGACAAACATTATGTGTGCTATATGAATTTGAAGTAGTAAAATTAGGCAAGAGGGAGAGGATTTAAAATAATCTTGAAGGAAAAAAAAATATGAGGATGATTAGGGGGCCATAATGACATAATTGTGTGCTTGTTTGGGGGGGGGGGGGGTTGTGGTGGGGAGGGGGTTGTTGCTCCCAGCAAGACTGTTAGGACCTCGTCAATTTTTCACATAAGATAGCAACTTTTTTTTGGTGAGTATAAAATTATGAGTCTTTATCACAATTTTAACACCTTCAATATATAGAGATCCCCCATCTAAGAGATAAGAAAGTAAAAAATATGCATTAAATGACTCCATTTGAAAAATAATTTAATAATATTTGGCTCATAAATTCAACAAAATTCTCCAGTAAAATATAAGAAAAGATATAAAACAATGTGCTCAATTTTGTCCTCTTGTTCTCATGTCCCAATTGTGTCCTGCATTTTTTTTTTTTTTAAAAGACATTACTGGGACACCCATGCAGAAGTATCTGAAGAGTATCAAGTGTTTGACGCGTGTCCGACATGGGTACGGCACTCCAAATGAAATATCCGTGCTTTCTAAATCATTTGTCTCCAGTGAACAAGTAGACACTGAGGGCAGAAATTACCACTGTTTCAGGATTACAGGGAAGTTGAACTGAGATGCATTTGTCCTCATTCAAACAGCTGAACTGAGTAAAAGTGGAAGTAAACTTGTTAGAAAATGACAATAGCATAAGGCATAGCTAGTCAAGTAATCAGTACATCTAATAATACAATACCTTCGAGAAACAAGAATTCATGTTTACAGTTGTCATAATCTCAGCCCTCTGCCCCAAACTAAAGTTTGGAGAACTCTCCCATGACATATAAAGTGATTCCAATGGAATCTTGCCCCAAAAGCAGTATCCCCCACCAGTTGCTGTCAAGTAAATATGAAACCAGATCATCAAAAAAGAAAATGTTATGCCCAAGAAAAAATAATATTGGTTCAAACTCTATGTATCTTGGGGTGGAAAATGCACTCTCAATTGATTCAGATACTACAATACGGTATATAAAGTTGGAACCCAATTTTTTAAAACTATGTTCATGAACCAATCTTTTTTTTTTTATTGGTAACACACACCCAATGAGTCTTGAACCCTCCACCTTATTCTTACAAGGAAATGAGGAGGTGCCCTTTGAGCTATAGCTCACTGTCATTCTTTGTCCAATTTATTAATTTTTTCTAAGTTGTTTCTTTTTTTCCAAATAATTATATCACTGTAGAGTACTTTAAATGTTATATGTAACAAAAGCTTTTACCTTCTGGGTTATTCTAGGTTACATATATAAGTTTGTCTCTAAAATTGTCCAACAAAACTTGCACACATCATGCATAATCAAATATAGCAAATCAAAATTACAAAAATCTATGACTTTTCAGAGAAGTTATTAAAAAAGCGAGCCAATGACTCATACACTGTGAAGCAATACAAACAGCTAAGCTAAAACATGCACCCAACGGTTTTATACACAACAGAGTTAAGCAACTAAAGCGTATCTTACATGGTAAAAGATTGGGATCCAAAGAACCCTTCGACAAATTAGTTCCTAAAGGGATTTCAACTCCAACTGCAAGAAAATAAAAATGCCACCAATTTCGCAATGAGGATCAAACTTTTAAAATTGCTCCATATTGTTTAAATGACAAAAATTTCAATAAAATCAATGCCCCAGCTGACAGGCAAGATGGAAAGTGAGCCGGATTTGGCCTCCGGCGCTAGCTTATTAATCTCAAGAAGTATAAAATGAGCTTGAATTTGAGTACTCCCCTCAACTCCAGCAGAACTATCCAACTTCAAATTAATGTCAATAAAAACTAGTAGAGTTAATTGACCAATCATTTAGCTTAGACCAAAATATATTGACCATCCCTAAACTTTAGCTTGTGATCATTTTTAGTCCTTGATATTTAAAGTGATTACTTTTAGACCCTAAAAACCTGAAATTGTACGATTTCAGTCCCTAACAAACTCAAAGTGATCATTTTTATTCCTCAATGTGTCTAATGGAGTGATGACATATCAGTTTAACCAAAAAGCGATCACTTTAAACTTCAAGGACTAAAATTGCTTGTGAGCTCAACTTTAAGCACGAATAATACTAAGCATTAGCAAAGAAAAGCGATCGCTTTTATTCACCCCCACGTCTAATGGAGTGATGACATGTCAATTTAGCTAAAATCAATCATTTTAAACTTCAACGACTAAAGTTGCTCGTGAGCTCAACTTTAGGCATCAACAATATTAAGCATTAGCTAAGAAAAAAAGCTCATCCAGTTGCATGCCTTTGCATTGATCTTCAAAAGAACATTGGTAAGATATTGGTCATTAACCCTAGTAGGAGCAATGCACTGTGGAGCACCAGGAAGTTTTGATTGTATACCCTGAAACATCTTCTCCACTCTAGCCATTAGCAAAGCGCATCTATTATGAGGATTCTCTTGAAACACATCGAATGGAGCATCTATTTGCTACAAGAACACAAGAAAGATAGCTATCAGTTACCATACAAGGCATTGTAGTATTCATATCAGGAACATACTTACAATTCCTTTCAGATCTCCGCATTTAAGTAGATCCTGTACAAGACTTTGTGTATCACTACGCGCTGAGAAGATCACTACAGCCCAGCTTTCAATCTTTGTTGGCTGCACTAATTTCTACATGAAATGTTGAAAATACTGTAAGAACCACTGAATCAAAATCATAATTAGTAGGAACAAAAAAAAAACCTTATTGTTGAAATTCCATCGACCATTCCTAGGAAAGAAATCCTCTCCATTGCCCACTTTCAACTGTTGAGAAAACAGGAGAATAAGGGAAAATTTGATTAATTCAGTGTAACAATGACTATTAATTTCAATCAAAGGCTATTTACACAATCAGGGGCCCACTTCATTATGACATAAAAGAGAATACCCTTGGAGCTGGCAAAACACGGCCATACTCTTGAGTGAAGCTGGTACTGATTAAAATGCCACATGAATGTAGCAAAGGTTCAGAATCATGTTTGTTACATTTCAAAGCCTGCAACAGAAAGCAAGGACCAAAATGTAAGAAGAATATATGGCAGCAAGAACAAAATCCATCACAATTTCAGCGAAGACACCTACCTCAGACAAAACCTTCATCCTCTCTTGCGGCTTTTGCCTTGATTTTTCCATTCCTCTGCTTCAGTGTAAACCTACAAGCAGCATAGTGTAGACATTACTTAAAAAATTACATTACAAAAGGGGAAGAGTTCAGGTTGTAATTAGGTGCTAGATGAGCAGAAAAAGAATGACAGGCCAGTTTCAACAACAATGGAGGAAAAAGATAAAATACATTTGATCTTTGCATGTCTTCTCGCTCAACCCAGTTATCTTGAACTCTTGATTGGCAGGACTCGTCTTAATCCTCAGATTTTTGAGTGTTTGTTTAGCCTGAAAATACAAACAACCATCATAGCATTGAATAGGGAAAGGAACAAGTAACCAAAGTAAAAGAAAGATGCTGAGTCAATAATATGCTGAATCAAAAGCACAAAATTTCCATCGTTTCAGAATCATGTAATACTGCAGCCCATGTTCCAAGTGTTTTGAATTCAAAAAAAAATTTACCCAAGAAAGAGAAACTATAGCAATTTAGAGCTTTACCTTCTCTATCCCTTCAATAGATGAACTTTTCGGCTTCAATGCAGCCGATACGGTTAACTCTGCAGCACCACCACCAGGAACAAGTTTTGGGTTCTTGATTATTTCTTGCAACAGCCATAGCATCCTGTAAAGAAACATGAATATAAATAATAAATAAGACAAGCTTAAAACGCATTTCATCAATATATTTGGAAATCAAATCTTAGACATACTTGCAAATTTCTTTCAACTTCATGTAGGAGATCCTTACCAGCACCCCTTAAGCAAGAGCACAGTACATGCTATTGGATCTTTGCAGTCAACAATATATGCCAAAAACTCATCCCCAATTTTCTTAACCTCAAATAGCCCAGCGGCAGTACTAACATCAGATTCTTGCAATTCATATGGTCTGTTAACAATAACAGCTCCACATGCCCTGGCAAAAAATTTCCCAAAGCAAAAAATTTCTAGTCATTATCAGACCAAGTTCAATGTAACCAGCTGAAGTTGCGTCCATTACTCTTGTTGATCATAAGTTTGTTAGAACAATTAGACAAGAACGTGACATGAACTGAAGGTTTAGGAATATTCTTTTGAAAAACAAATTCAGATAAATCAGAAAATAACGCAATTTGAACAAATACTATTCACCTTCATTTCAGCTTCAAGAAGCAAAAGAGGCGTTTGGATATATTGACCAAGTCAGTGATATAGCCAAACATAAACTCTCTTAGTTAAGGATAGGAAAAAATATCAAATAAAATTTGTGAAAAGTAAAAACAAGATAGTTAATAAGCCTCTTTTTGAAGCTTAACTGAAGATAAAGATTTCTCCCAAATTTGAGCCCTTAGTGCACGAAGCTCATATTCCATGTCAATCACCTGCAAACAGAACACATCTCTTCATAATTTGAAAAGGTAAAATCTATCTCAAACTACATAAGTGAACCACAGATGAGTAACTCTAAAATATCAGAAATTATGCAGAGCAAGGCATATCCTTATTTGTCAACAATAATGAAATATGAATAGAATGAACTTATTGCTAAAGAATGCTCAAAAAAATTTCAGTTAACAGCATACATCATTATTACCTATTTGGCGTAAAATGAAAATAAATGGTAGACCTACCAATTTTGCGTTTTTTAAGCCTTGTGTAATGTTTGGGCGGGGGAGGAGGCTGCGAGGTATCATCCTCAGGCTCATCATTGTGCTGCAAAGACATTAGATGCATACAATCAATTTTCGGTATAATGATAAGAATAAAGTCAACTGCAAAATATATCACTACATTGTAATTAATGTTATCATGCCATAGAGCTGCCTTTGTGTCCTATTTTGTGTCCACCTGTCCCACAAGAAGGTGCTCTTCTAGCGCATTGTGATCTACATTATGGAGGTGAGGGCTGATGAGGGGGATGCTCGTCCAGTACATCAGTATCTGGATGTAGAGTGTCAATCCCAACTAGAGGTCCTAGAGGGTTGGCTGAGGATGAGGTAGGTGGGTAATGTAGCTCTGTATAGAGGATAGAGGCCAGGAGCGAGAATCATTGTCATGGGTTCAGTACGGGGTGGGTCTATGGGCAAAGTGAGTGCACTGGAACTGGTGGGTGGGTATGAGGGTGTCTCGAGGTGCATAGGAGGGGTCAAATTAAATTCAATACCAAGATCAAAACTGGGCTGCGAAGGTGGGGTGGGTGAAGAGACCTCGGGCTGAGGAGATGCATCTAGGATAGGTGGAGGGACCTCGGGCTAAGGAGATGCGTGCGGGATGGGTGCAGGTATCTAAGGACTAGTTACAACCTGAGGGGTTATTGCACGCTGACCACGGCCCCTAGCTGCGCTTGTGCTTGGGCTTGCAATAGCATGCCGACCATGGCCCTTAGTTGCGCTTGTGCTTGGGCTTGCAGTAGCACACTGACCACAGCTTGGTGTAATTAGGGGTGCTATGCTTGTGCTTGGGGTTGCAGTAGCTGCTGATTCAATCTCATGCCCATTGTTTGCCTGCCCATTTGCTGCAACAACATGGTGAAGCTCATCCACGGCCTCTAGGACATCCAAGACGTGCTTAGGTCCTGGGCTGCCTACAGGAAGCAGCTTCAACAACGCTAAATGGATTTCAATCTGAAACAGAAAAAGAACTAGTAGGATCAGATTTGAAATTATATATCAATTACAGAATGTATATATTAGTACTTAGTAATTGATAATATTAGTAATATTCCAAATCCAAAGAAAGAAATCAATTGATTCTACGTTCATACATCTATTGAAGAAGAAAAAAAAGGCAATAAAATCTAATGAGAACACATTACCATTATATCTAATTTAGTGTTGTTGCAGTCGACATATTTTCGAGTGATCGGACAGTACCAGCGGTAATAGGCATGATCGCGGGGCATCTCACCAATCTGAGGAGGTGCATGGCATACTCGTTATTGTCAAATATCCCATTCTCGGATATACACTGCGTGTACCTCCCTCCAATTTTTATCCACCTTCCCACACAAGTCTATTGCATGCAGTCTTTCATGGGTGTCAACATAAGCAGGCTCGGCTTGCGCCAACCCAAACTGTTGAAGGACACAGTCTGGGTGGTGTGTCTTTACTATGCAGAAACACACAAATGGCACCCTTGCCCTCCACATATCCCTCCCTTGCAACGCAGAAGCCAGGAAGGTGGTCTAAGTCTGCCTCATATGGCTGCCACATAATCTACAATAGAAACAAAAAACAATTATGATAACATCTTAAAATGTGAAACAAAATTCAATAACAAAATGTGACAGTGAACATGGTCTAAAAAGTCAAGATGATAGTGAACATGGTCTAAAATGTGACAGTGAGGTAAAAATCTTTTTAATCACAAAAGTCAACATGTCCAAATAAAATTCACTCTCTTCAAATTGTGCCCAAATTGTAAATAATTTTTAGTTGACTGTAAAATAAGCCCCCTTATGCCCTCACACCCCCCCCCTCCCCCTAACCCATCACTAGACCCAAAGTAGACTTTCCAAAATCACTTTTCACTCATATGACAAGGACAAAGTTCAATTCTCAAAGCAGCTAATTTGGGAGCAAGATATTGTATAGCCAAAACATGCTCTTCTTGGGCTTTAGACATGTCAAAATCTATAAAAAGAAAGGAAAAAGAAAGCTGTAAGAATGTAGCATGAATCATCAAAATACACGCTTAAGAATTATCTCTACAGCAACTGAAATAGAGCAGCACAGCTGATTACAACAAAACATAGTATTTTTCTGCACATTGTTTTAAATATTTTGGTATGGTAAGAATTGACAACTGCATTTTCTTTACCCTAAGCAAAAATTATGTCACAAATATTTTTTTAGTTAATAAGCAGTCGAGCACATCATGTTATGTTATGTTTAACACTAGCACTAATTTCCTATTTCCTAATCTGCATCATTCTATAAGCTGTGTTATCCATTTTTTCTCCAAGTACACTAATGCAAGAAAAAGATTTGTCAAGAAACCTCTTATTCCACTATCAGATTCACACATAGCAATTATTTCACTCCTTAAGAAGAATCAAAATGATGATAAAAGATTGATTGATGAATCCCATTAGTTCACAGTTTGGTTGGTGATTATCATTTATCAGTCGTCTGATCAATCCAAACAATTTTGGCATTTGGAATTTGGTTTATTTGTTTTATTTTTAATAATTTATATAATTAATGAAATAAACTTTAAAACTGACCTTTGTCCTTAAACTTTGGTTTATTTGATTACAATTGACCTTTGTCCTTAAAACTGAATTACTGATAATGATATTTGTTCTCTCTTGTTGAGTTTAAAACTTTTTTTTTTTTTAATATGTGAAGCCAAATTGCCTTATCTGGTTTCTTAACTTTGGTTACTATAACACGGTGCAGATTTTTATCCCCGTCTACAATGTTGTGCCACAACCACAAATGGCAACATAGCAAGGTGGAGGGTCAGAAGTGCCATGCAATCAAGACCCAACAGGTGCACGTGTAATAGTATATATGCATATGCACAGACAAGAATAAGATTAAAAAATTAAATTAAATAACAAATTTTAAAAAGGAAAAGATTAGGGAACTTTGATATGTAAGATTAAGAAGCCCAAAAATCTATTTGGTAGCTAAGAAGATAAAAGAAAAGGAAATTCTATATCTCATGTTCAAAAAAACAAAAAGTTCTCCTGAACAGTATAAAGAAGAGCCTAACCCCAACTATTCTAAACGCATTTTGTAAGAATTTCTTTTCCTTTTTCTTAATATTCATTTCATTAGGTTCAAATGTTTAAAACTTTAAATCCCATTTTCTTTTCTCTTCCCACCAACCAAACACAACTAGCTATACGTACATATCTAATTACTTATTTTTTAAAAGAAAAAAGGCTTTCTGCTTAAAAAGCTGAAGAAAAAAAAAAAATTTAATAAATGGCTAAGGGGGTGTTTGGGAATTTTATTTCCAAATAACATTAAATATAAAACAATTTAGTTAGTTGTCACATTTCAAAATAATGTTGAAAACTAGCATCTCGAGTTTTAGAAACTCGAGTTCCAAGATAAAACTCGAGTTTTTAAGATTCGATTTGTAAGCGGGGGAAGTTGATGTGGAAGAAAATCCACATGGATGATGCGAACCTCAATCGACACGCTTTGAGACCCAACAAAAATATTGGAATATTTAATACCAAATGATGCGAATCTCAATCGACACGCTTTGAGACCCAACAAAAATATTAAAATACTTGCCCAAGAAAGCTAAAATTCAGATTTTTGATAGAAACCCTGACCCAACGTTTATAATCGAAACGCGAACCAAAGGTATAAGTTGACATTGACCCAATGATTATAAAGAATCACGAACCAAAGGTATAAAGTTTGAACGACACAAGAAAGAATCCCTGATAAGTTCACAGTTCTTGAAGAACCAAAAGAAGAGCAAAGCCTCACCTTTTCTGATTTTTATTCAATAATATTATGAAAAACGTTTATAAACTTCAGAGCCTATTTAAGGGCTTCATAAAACTTGACAGACAAGAAAATATATTCTAAAATAACTCCTAATTGATACCTTACCATACCAGGAATCAAATTTGACCTAAAAAGCATTAAATGCACCTAAAAACAAGGAAAATACCTAAAAAACGTAATAAATAATAAAATCCTAAATAAAAATTGATTTGGTCTGAAATTAGCAAATCCAAAATAGGAAAAAATCTGTCTTAACTGATATAGAGCTGGAAAGTCAATCAGCCATTAATTCACGCTATAAATCACTCCCAATTAAGCCAGATCAGCCCTAAATAGCTTGAATTAAATTTATTACGCTTTCATCTTCCTTTGAGCCAAGCTTAGAATGTCCTGCGTTAGAATCAACTCAAATCTCTTGAATCAGCCCATTAAGTGCTTCTTTGATCCTCTTGGATCTTGCTCTTGTAATAGGGCCAACTGGAACATGCAATGGATCCTTGAATGCTTGTTGATTCTCATCAATGGAACTCGAGTTTTAAAGACTCGAGTTTCACTTTTTAAAACTCGAGTTTGAAAGACTCGAGTTTTACTTCTTCTTCCTCGCATTCATCTGAGTTCTTCTTTGTGCAAATAAGACCACCCAGCGTTCAATCAGATCGTTCTTGTTCTTCGTCAGATCGTTGAAGACCACCCAGCGTTCAATCAGATCGTTCCACTTCGTCAGATCGTTTGTCTTCTCTGTTCGTCTCTGTACACCCAGCGATCGTTCTTGTTCTTCGTCAGATCATTGAAGACCACCCAACATTCAATTAGATCGTTCTCTTCATCAGATCGTTTGTCTTCTCTGTTCGTCTTTGTACACCAGCGTTCGTCACTGTTGCATTTGTCTCTGTTCTTAATCAGATTGTTCCTTCGTCGTTCTTCTTGTTCTTCAGGTGTGAGGCTCTTCAAGTACCAAAATCGAGTCTTAGAGAGTCGTGTTTGCTTTTTAGAACTCGAGTCTTAAAGACTCGAGATCTATGTGGTATTTTCTATCCAGCTCATCCAGCACAAACTCGCAAAGCGAGTCTCTGACACTCGAGTTTTAATATAGATCTCGAGTTTCTAAAACTCGAGATGCTAGTTTGCTTATTCAATACAAACGCGTGTTAACTTGCTACATTGTGGACCTTTACACAGCTAGTCTGCAAATATCCCCGGGTGTTTGGTGGTTGTTTTTAAACAACCATTTTCAGTTTTTAAACAATATTTCAAGCATTTTCACACTTTTTTACCCACACTTTTTTACCCACACGTATTTTTACAAATGTTTTCAAGCATTTTCACACTTTTTTACCCACACGTATTTTCACAAATGTTTTCAAACAATAATTTCAATTTTTAATCACACGTACGAAACTGGACCTAAGCATTTTGATTGAAAACCTTAATTTAGTTTCTTTTCCCTCGCCTTTTCTCATCTACCAAACACATCATCACCAATATCGCATATTCTCAGCAACCAAATAGACAGTTCAGCTCACAATATTTCTCAGAGCAATATATTCAAACACGTAGTGCGCACAAGATATGTAACAAAAACCGATTATAGAACTGACAAGAGTTAACTCAGAATCAAAACCCCAAGTCCAAAATCAAACAAAACCCAGATGAAATCAACAAGAACAAACTCCAAAACTAACCTCCAAGACCCCATAGAAAAATCAAGATGAGAAAAAAAAACCCCCCAAAACTACTAACCTCCAAAACCCAATAGAAATCAACAAGCGGAAACAAACAATAGAAACACAGTGCAAAACCAAAACTAACGAACCTGTTTCTCAGCTTAGGATCTCAATGACATGCCTCTGTCACTGTGAGCTCTCACTTTGAGATTTATCCTAGCTGAATACATTTGAAAGTAAAAAAGCACTTCCATATGTACTTCCAGGTTTATGACAAAGGGCCACCTTTATAAGACATTTTCGAAGTTGATGATCACTAATTAAGCCTAATTTTTTCCCCTGTTTTTACATAACTCACCATGATCTAATATGCATGGCATATTAAGCTTTTGCTCAAGTTTTGAGCCAGATCTAAATTGTATTCAAATTTTGGTTTAGAACTAACATGACAAAATTATTTTTCACGTTTATATTTTCCCTAATTATGAAAGTTCTTTTTACATTACACACACCTTTGCCTCTGCAAGATATATACATAAAGATAGAATGGTAAGTGGTACTCCTAATTTTCTTGATCAATTGATTTTGCCTTTTTTTTTTTTTCAGACAATTAATAATAATAATAGTAATAATAATTTTTATTTAGCATAACCAAACAGTTTTTTTGCATATTATTATTTGGCCCAGCTGCATTCTAACTAATTGCTCGCAATAGTAGACCAATGCCATGTTGGATGGCCTATTCTTCGGGCTTGGCACCTGCACCTACCTACAGTTATGAGCGAATAAGATAAGATAAGATAAGATAAAACCGCTTAGTTACTAAGAAGAGTACATTGTATAACATAGTGAATATTATGAAAATACTTACTTAAATGCAAGTGGAGCTTTTGGTGCTGAGCCATAATCACATCCAGGTGGGGGCTCTATCTTCAGGCACAAGAATGGGAACCTCGCCTATGCCCAATATTGGACCAATTGCATCGCCCCACCAATCTATGAATGATCTTTATGGCTTGCCCGACA
Source organism: Castanea sativa (assembly GCF_040712315.1). Taxonomy (NCBI): domain Eukaryota; kingdom Viridiplantae; phylum Streptophyta; class Magnoliopsida; order Fagales; family Fagaceae; genus Castanea; species Castanea sativa. The sequence continues at coordinate 34,280,108 of NC_134015.1, read as the reverse complement.
TAACTCTCTATACAACCATGTCAGGCATGCACTACCCCAACTATATTATGGTGGATCACGAAAGTTCTGCAGGAACTCCAAGAACATTAGATGCACCCTATGTCCTGACTTGTCCATGAAAATCGTATCCCCTAGTAATGCTAAAATATAGCACTGGGCATACTGATGTATCTAAATTTTTGTTGCATCATGAGACAGTGGCTCTGTAATGCGCTCAACAAGCCGGTTGATGAGAATTCTTTGCCCCACCAAAGTTTTGTTGTCATTCTCTGGAACTTGAAAACCAAGCAACTCCATGCACATAATCCTCCAACCCCCCCCCCCCCTCAGTCGGCCCAACCAAGACCTCAACGTCTATAGGAAGTCCCAAAATGACCTCGACATCTTGTAAGGTGATTGACATCTCACCATGTGGAAGATGGAATGTATGTGTTTCCGGCCGCCATCGCTCAACTAGGGCCGATATTAGGCCATGATCTATCTCTCTGGACAGGGCCCTATACAATCCTTCTAGCCCCACCAACTTGATAATATCTATCACCTGATTGTCCAACATCGATATCTTTGCCATCTCCTTAGAGTGACCATGGCAATCAAGTGGGCCCGAGTCCTGCAAAATCGATAAAAATTAAAGCGATTGTTAGAACTAGATATACAACTTTGAAAGAACTTGCTAAAAGTCAAAGAGTACTTAAAATTAAAGCGGTTGTTAGAACTAGATATTTCACCTTGCCATTCCAGATATTGGTTGATCGATGATTTGGTTATTGCGTCAGCACTGAGGTATTAATGGGACCGGAGCGCACAATCTCTGGTTCCTCACTGATCCGAGGGTCCATACTGCAAAGAGTGCTGCTGTGAGGTCATTTAAACCAATCATAACGTTTATGATCGATGATTTTACAAAGTAAGGAGAATGTTTGAAAAGCAAATTTCAAACAAGTATGCCGCTAGTATATAATAAAAGCAAATTTAATTATATCATATGAAAAAAAAAACAAATCATACAAGAATGAAGAAACTAAGTAAATTCAATCATAATTTGACCCCAATGTTACTAGATAGAGTCCAAATAACACATGAGAGAACCAGCATCGTGCCCAAAAAAAAAAAAAATTCAATACAAAACATAGATCCCAACTAAACTAAACTAAAAGCATGAACCATACTCACACTTGTCTTGTTGTCTGAACACTCCCACATAATGTCTATGAATCCAAAAGCTATCATTACAAAAAGGCAAATAATCCTCATAAATTTTCACATGGGGCACCATGAACCTATGAAAATTATTAGTAAAATGTTTGATTATAAAAAATAAATAAAAGATTATTAGTAAAATGTTTATCACATGGGGCATCATGAATCTATGAAAATTGAGTACACAGCTAGTGGCCTAACTAGACAAGCATGTGGTGTATTTCTTTAAAAAATTGTGTAATGGTGTGAACAGTGAAATTGCTACTTTAGGAATGATAGTAATATGTCACCTTATCTGAGTACAACAACAAAATTATGGACAAAATATACTCCCCTATTATACTCACTGTCAATACATTTATATATTCCAAACAATTACATGGGCCAATGTTCTCCAAAGTAGCTTTGACCTAAGCCATAGCACGCCCTGGTCTACAATGCCACCCCACTTGTGGTACCCAACTTTATACTTTTGCACCATTAGAGTTGGACTTTAACGATATGCGATTGAGATCAAGTATAATATTTAAGGTTTTATATTATTATATGCAATTGTTTTTAATGGCTAGATTGAGAGTTAGAAAAACTATTCTCAAACTCAACTATTGAATAAAAATTTAAAAAAGAATAAAAATAAATAAGGAAATAAAATTATGTTAACTTGTGAGAAGAATGAGAGTAATTACAAATGGTGTAATATTGCATCTGATCTCATTCCAACAATACAATATCTCAAGTTCACCTACTAGATAAAAGGGACTTTTGTAACATATTTATTATTTTTTTAGAAAGTTGAATCAATTTTAATAAGTGAAGTTTGAATCGGTTGTACTTAAAAAAATAATAATAATATTGCTTTGAAAAACATTACCTAACATGCCAAATAAACCAACTGTATTTTAAGCTTAAACAACTGAGCACTCATTAAGACCACAACGATATATAATTCAATTTCCTTCAAGAAAATAACCTTCTGATGGATTTGGATGTTGTAGCCATTCCCAAAAGCCTTGCAATTTTTCCCAAATTTCACAAAAAGATTGTATATGTAAAAGCTATCATTACATAAGCTCTTGCTTCAATGTAAGTCTAGGATCACAAAAATTTTCACAAATTGCTTGTGCCTACTGAGATTAATGTATATAATCATAAGTTGTGAAAAAAAAAAAATTGTATCCTAGAATTGCTCTTCATTCTTCAGGCTTGAGTGTGTAACATGTCTATTTCTTTTCTGCTTCAAGAGGCTTAACATGTTCTAATTTGACCATATTTGCAGTGGGAATATAGTTTTAAAAGAGGACTCCACAAAGACATAGTCCAGACAAAGTTTCAAGAATATAAAAATTAAAAAAGCTAACTCTAATACCCTTAGAAACTCTAATACCCAACTCAAAATCATTTCTTTCCAACATTTTTTCCATTAATCAAACACACCAATTAACAACAGCCAAACAAAAAAGGGTACAAACCAAATAAAATCCATCAAATATAATTCATCAAATATGGTTGTCCATTTAAACCAAAAATATAAGGTGCCATTAACATTAGTGATACAAATACAACAAGATACATCAAAATTATAGAAATTTATATAAACTACTTTGTTATAAGCAAATACAAGGAACAAAGATCACTTATCCAAAGTGAAATTCCTTTCTAAATTTACATCACTAAATGACCCAGATAATAGTTACAGCAACCGAAGAAAAACAACTCTAAGACAGCTGGACAAGTAACCTTTGATGAAAAGTGAAAAAACTTACCTTAAGGAAGATTTTGACTGAGAGTCTTTGGGCCCCCGATAAGAGGAGTGTCTCCGTTAGAATGAGTGAGCGTCTCTAGTGTTTGGGTGTCTGAATGTGTGCCGGTGTCTGAAGGACGAGAGTTTTTGAAAGAGGAGAGTGTTGAGGGTGAGATTGAGTGATTTGGGTGGGTTTCAATGTCTAAAGGAGGAGAGTGTTTGATGGGGAGAGTGTTTGATTTGGGTGTCTAAGAGTGAGTTTGTGTTTGAAAGCTTGAGAATGACGAGTAAGGAAGTGTTTGAAAGTTTGAGTGTTTGAAAGGGAGAGTGACGAGTGAGGTCTGAAAGTAGGATTTTAAGTGGTCAGAAAACGAGTTTTTGTAACTCGAGTTTAAAAGCGAGTTTTATAAACTCAATTTCCACGTGGAAAATTTTCTCCACATCATTGTATGAAAAATCCATAACTCGAGTATTAGTAGCTCGAGTTCTGCATTGATCTCAAGTTTTAAAGACTTGAGATACTAGTTTCCCAGATTGTTTCAAAAATTGACAACTAATGAAATTGTTAGCAATTTAAGGTTAATTGGAAAAAAAAAATTGTTTCGAGGGTATTTTGGTTGTTTGAGAGGTTTTTAGGTATTTTGGGTCATTTTAAAGGTTTAAAGGTTTTTATTTTTTTTAAATGTTATTTTAGTGGTTCTAGGAATTTGCGGGAATTTTGGTCATTTTTGAGGTTTTAAGGGTATTTTAGAGATTTGGAGTATATTTTAGTCATTTTTTGTGGTTGCAATGGTATTTTGATCTTTTTAGAGATTTTGGGGTATTTTAGAGGTTTTTTTAAATATTTTTTTTTGTCATTCTCTTAAGTAAAATAAATTTTTTTGGTATGAGAAATTTTGTTAATTGTATAAGTTATTATATCCCACCAATAATTAATGTAAAATTACACCTATTTAATAAGGTGATAGTGGGGAGTAGAAGAATCCTCGTCCAAGCTTTAAGCCCAATAAGGGACTGGGCTAGGCCTGTATGCTTGAAGGAAGTTCCAGAGGGCAACGGGATGTGAGAAAGAGGAAGCTAAACCATCCCCTGTACCCTAGAAAGGAAAACACCACAGGAAAATGGTTCCCATGGAAAAGGTGAGGACTTAACCCTACTTAGAACAAGGTGCATAGATGATCCACATGAAGCTCCTAGATGAAACCCATCACCACGAGAAACTTCCAGAACATGCAAGAAGGTTGAAGATTTTTACCTCTGCATCAATTTGTGAGCCTTTACCTAACCTCTGCCGCATTAAGTACATATGAGATAGCTTGAATAGGAAAAATATCCCCCAGAAGGCAGAGTTTGAGGATAAGGGAGGGGAGGAAACCGATAAAGTAAGAAAAATATCCCTAAGTATTGAGTTGGCAAAAGGATAGTTGTAGGGATAAGGACAAGAAGTACCCCTATAAATAAGGAGGGAGAAAGAGAAGAGGGGGATCTGGGAGCTTGGGAAAAAAATGGGTGATCAATCTTTTAAGTGTGAAAGTGTGTAACACCATAGGGTAAGATTTTCCCTTCCAGCTTAGGGCCAATATCTATGAGATGGTTTGATGGGATGGAAAAAGGATCTATCCGAGGGTATGATAAGCTAATTAGAGCGTTCGGGGCAAGATTTATGACGTGCAGTAGAACCCTGAAGCCTTTCGCCTCACTCCTTACAATGGCTATGAAGGAAGGGGAAACCCTTATAGCGTATTCGGATCGCTACTGGGAGTTGTATAACAAGATCGAGGGAGATAATGGAGGAATTGAAGCCAGTACTTTTAAAGTGGGGCTTTCTATTGATTTTGACTTAAGAGCTTCTTTGGCCTTGAAGCCAGTAACGGATATGAATAATTTGATGGCACAAGTGGAAGAGTAAAGAGGTTAAAAGATGACCAGTTGTAGGATAAGGCTAAAGCAAAAGCTTCTACCATGGAGAAGAAAGGGGTTAAAGCAGATCAAGCTCCCGACCTCGGAGGGACTTTTCCCCTTAGGTTCAGAAGCCAAGATCAGAGATGGTTAGCTCATTATACAAAGAGATCATATACCGAATTGTAGAGAAGATAATGAATGAGCCATACTTTTGTTGGTCGAAAAAAATGAGCAAGGATGTCACAAGGAGAAATCAGAGTCTTTATTGCTTATATCATCGAGACCAGGGGCACACAACTGAAGATTGCCGAACCTTAAAGGTCCATTTATGTCAGCTTGAGAAGGCAGGCTATTTGGGGGAATTCATGGTACGGGAGGACTCTCACCCGCAAGATTTGAAGGGGGCCAGCACCTCAAGAACTTCAGCCCCAGCTTAGGGGCTCATAGGGGTAATACACACAGCCAGTCAGCGAGTGGAGATTGCTAAAACTCCACCTTGGATATTGGTTGTGGGTTCTGCTTTTGACCTAGAATTAGATGGCCCCGTGCCCAAGAGGGGCGCTGGGAAGATGAGTGCATTGGCTTTACAAGAAAGACCTTAAGGACATTCTTCAGCCCCATGAAGATACACTAGTAGTAACGTTGTAGATTAGGGGCTTTTATGTCAGGAGGGTTATGATATATCAAGGAAGTGGGGCAGAAATAATGTATCCTTACTTGTATGAAGGGTTAGGGTTTACCCTTGAGGATTTGACATAGTATGATAGTCCGTTGGTAGCTTTTGATGGAACTTTTGTTATGCCAGCTGGGCAGGTGACTCTCCTTGTGGAAGTGGAAGGAAGGAAGGAAATGGTCAACTTTATAATGGTACATTCCTATTCCCCATATACAGTAATCCTTAGACGTCCTTAAAGCCATGCTATGGGTGCAGTACCTTCATCTTTGCATCAAAAGGTTAAATTTCCAACCGAGTAAGGTATTGCAAAAGTGCATGGAGATCAAAGTGTTACTCGAAGATGTCAAGTAGCTACCGTGGGACATAAGAAGGAGGAAAATTTTGAACCAGAAGTTACAAAACTGTGCAGCAATTATAGTCTCCCCCCAAGGACACTTGTGACCGATTGGAGAAAATACACATTGACCTTGGTGATAAATACTTTCAAGTAGGAATGAACCTCCCTACCTCAGAAAAAGTAGAATTAATTTTGTTTTTGGTAAGCAATCTGGATGTATTTGCATGGAGTCCGTATGAAGCACCCGGGGTGGATCCAAATTTTATTTGTCATTGACTTAATGTTGACCCCTGGTGTCCACTGAAGAAGCAAAGACCTCGTAGGTCCTCGAATGTACATATCGGAGTAGTAAAGGAAGAGGTAGATAGACTCAAAGAAGCTGGGGAAATTAAGGAGGTCTTTTATCTCGAGTGGTTAGCTAACACGATAGTGGTGAAAAAGAAGAATGGAAAGTGGCGAGTATGCGTGGACTTCACAAATCTGAACAAGGCATGTTCGAAAGACCCTTTTCCCATACCAAAAATAGATCAACTTATTGATGTAACTTTTGGGCACCCCAGGATAAGTTTTCTTGATGTGTTTCAAGGGTATCATCAGATAGCTTTGGCCCTTGAAAACCAAGAGAAAACCTCTTTCATTGCACCTACTGGTAATTTTCATTACAAAGTTATGCCATTCGGTTTGAAGAATGCGGGGTCCACTTATTAGCGAATGGTGACCAAGATGTTCAAAGAGCAGTTTGGAAGGAATATGGAGGCTTACATAGATGACATGGTGGTAAAGAGTAAGGCCGTGGAGGGTCACCCTATGGATCTTGCGGAAACCTTTAAGACATTGTGAAAGCACTATCTGAAATTGAATGCTTCTAAGTGTGCCTTTGGGGTCAGCTCGGGAAAGTTTTTGGGGTATCTGGTAACTCACCGAGGCAGTGAAGCAAACCTAGATCAGATTGTAGCCTTGCAAAATTTGAGGTCATCAAGAAACCCTAAGGAAGTTCAACGACTTACTAGGATGACTACTGCTCTTAATCGGTTCATTTCATGGTCTACGGATAAGTGTCAGCATTTTTTCCAATTGCTGAATAAATGGAAGGACTTTCAATGGATAGATGAGTGTCAGTAGGCTTTCGATGAGCTTAATTTATATTTATCTCAGGCTCCTATCTTGTTAAGACCAATTCTTGGAGAGACATTGTACGTGTACCTAGATGTGACAGTTCATGCGACCAGTGCGGTCTTGTTAAGGCTAGACTAGGGAGTTCAAAACCCAATCTTTTATATTAGTAAAACACTTGTGGAAGTTGAAACACACTACTTACCATTGGAGAAACCTACACTCGCAATAATCCATGTTGTACGGAAGTTGCCCCATTACTTTTAAGCTCATATTGTAGTTGTGTTGACTAAGCATCCTTTATACATTACTTAGAAGGCCTGACTTCACGGGAAGGATAGAGAAATGGGGGGTTTCTATTAGGGTTTATGCCCTAAAATCCAATTTATTAGCATGTCATAAATAATTAAATTGTTTAATTATATGAGACTATTTATAAATGAACTAATGAGACATTTTTATAGTCTATGAGATGCATTGTATGTGATTTATGTGATTTAGTCACAGAAGATGTAAATCACAAGTTCCTTGTAAACTCAAAATGTAGTTCGTAGTCAGTGATGAAAATGGGCGTTTCATCTACGAAGACTATAACCTATCACCTAAGATGATTTGTCTTGATCATGGAAGTGGAGACTTCTAGTTAGTATGTTGATATGTTTTAAGAGTTAAGATATATTGAACTGGACCGCTGTGAGATTTATTATTCTCATAACAACTGTCAAATGAATAATAAATCTCACGACTTCTATTTACATCAACTCTAAATCCTGAGAGAATAATGGACCTGATCATGAGATATATGTTGCTTTGATATATCAAGAGTGAGATCTATTAGTCACGGTCAAAACCTTAGTATGTTGGGCAGCCGCATTTAGTGTTGATGGAACATATATTTTCAAAATGGAATTCATAATCTCTTAACGGAGATATAAAATATTCCCTTGAGATAAATTAAATGGGTTTAGTCATTCAAAGTGTTGGGCCCAACCACTTTAGTAAGGAGTTACTAAAGTATATATTTATGAAATTGGATTTCATAAATATATGATGAATAACATAAAGGATTAAACCGGGTACTCAAGGATTAAGATGTAGTAATCTTCAAAGTGGCAGTCTATATTCATGACTTTGTATTACTACGAATATTTTAATGAATGGGTTGAATGTATAATAAAGTCTTGGGATATAATTTATTAATAAGGCTTAGAGTGCAATTATATTTATATAGTGATATTAAATATAATTAATGGTAACTTTGGACTTGTCAAGAGTTGACGGAAAAACCCAAGGCCTATTGGAGCTAGTGTCTTATTGGTCCCTTTTGATCCCACTCCAAGCCACACACTAAAGCCCAATTGGAAAAGCCCAATAGGACAGCTCAATTAGATAATCAGTTAGTTATAAAGGGAGAAACATACAGAATTTTTATTAGTGATAATAAGAAATAGTGTGTATGTGAGAGTGAGACACATTTTCATTCTCCCTTTGAAAACTAATTGAGAGACCACACATCTTGGGCGTAAAGTGGAATTGGAGTGAAGATTAAAAGTATTCCCGAGTACTTTAATCTTTGGTTTTGAATTTCACCACACCAAGGTATGCTATCTTGTTCTTAAATTCTGAAATTTACATAGCGCACGCTATCAATCATGAATGAAATAGATCCTTATTTGTTGTTTCCGCTATGTGTTTTATATAAGATACAAAACCAATTTTTTCCTACAATTGGTATCAGAGTCAAGTTTTCATCTCACAATTGTATAATATGTGATTGAATTTTAGAATTTAAGAAAACCGTTATCTTTGTTTTTTCAATTTTCTGCATCACTTGGATATAAAGAATAAAAGAAAAACGGTTGCATTTTGATATCTTAAAGGAATTCATTTGAATCCTTGTTATATAAGAATGATTTAAGACCATTTGGTTATATAGATTGTACAATTGCAAACTTCTGGATGATAAATATATGACTTGGCCATTAGCGTGCATTGAATACTTCCATATTGAATTCGTATGTATATATTGCAAATGGAAGTAACTGTTTGTAACTGTAATATGCATGCACGGCTTGGATTTTTTCATTGCACCGTTTGGCTTGGAGTTCAATTGCATGGTTTGCATGGCTTGGACTTTAATGTATGGAATGCATGGCTTGAACTAATATACATGGCTTGGCCATCTTATAATCTTGCATATATTAAAGCATTGGTTGATACGGATTAAAGCATGAATTCTATCAATCTGAATTTTATATATATATATATATATATATATATATATATATAATGTAATAATTATATATTACATATATTAATTTGTATATTATATTATATATATAATATAATATGGATTTTTATATGTAATAAGGGTTTTTATTACGTTATATATATTTTTATATATTAATGCTAGGATCATGAAATTTATTCCTAATGAGATTAGGATTATGTTTTCAATGGTTTTCTAGCATTATTAGGGTTCTTGATGATGATCTTGAAAACCTTAAAGTTTGATCTGTAAATCTTCGTTGATAAAATCAAAAGTGTTTTTGATGGGAGAACAATGAAGATGCCAAAAACGGTTACTTAAAAATTCTGAAAAATTCAGTTTTGCGAGTTTTGATCGATCGAGAATTCCTTTCGACCGATCGAAGGCACTAAATTTTGAATTTTCACTTATTTTTGATTAAGTGTTAAAACTTTGATAAAAAAAGCAAGGCTATGTGATTAATTTTACAGTCCTTAAAAGTTAAGGACATACATTACACATGTATCTAACTAAAAGACCTAATGAGATCAATGGTATTAGTTAAATAAAACTCTTAGTCCTAAATAGTTTGGGACTTGTCTTTTTGTAAACATTCTAATGAGATTGGAATTTTTTTATGATTGAAAGTCCTTAATTTATTTTAATTAGAAGTTTTAATGAGATTAAAATTTAATTAAAAGTTATATAGTTTTTAATGAGATTAGAATACTTTATCTAGTAAATTAAGGATTGAGTTCTTTATAATTAATTTTTGATCCATTAGGGTTTAAGGAATCCTAAATAGTTTAGGACTTCCATTTTAATTAGTGATTCTAATGAGATTAGAGTCTTCAACAAGTGCAAGGTTATTAGTTGTGATGGGATCACTATTATTTAAGAAAAACCCAAATAACGAGTGGGAGTGCTGAAATAACCCTTTTGTTAATTTTATTGTAATGTGAATAGATACCTTGTCTTGACTTCGAGTCTTGCATTCCATGCGGAGGGTATTTGCTTCACGGGTTACAAGGTTAAACTTCTTTGTGATTGCGTGAAAGTTCGTTACGTTATTGTCACGTGACTTAGTTACATCACATTGAATTTAAACAATTAAACACATTTAATGTGTAGGGTTAAAATTGTTATTAGATCACAATGATTTCAAAACAATCCACTTGTTTTAAAATTTCTAGTGGGAGAGAGATACAAGGGTTGGATCTCACGGCTTCCATTATCGGTTCATGGTAGTGTGAGTAGGCACTTCGTCTTGGCGTATATGCCTCGCGATCCCAAAGGAGGGTGTTTACTTCATAGTACTACAAGATTGAATTTACCCGTTTAAAGTAGTGTGAACAAGCACCTCGTCTTGGCGTATATGCCCCGCGATCCCAAAGGAGGGTGTTTTGTTTCATGGTATTACAAGTTTAAACACTATAAAGGGAGATGAAATGTGGCTACACATGATTCTAGATAATGGTATACACTAGACTAAGTGTAATGTTAACCTCCCAAAGGAGCTATGTCATTATTACTTAGAGGCTGAAGGAAAAATGGCAAATTATTTTTGTTTGGTAAGCGTTACCATGATATCATTAATAATGAGAATATTTCTCGCCTAATCATAGTGATTGGTATAAACTCGCTACAGAGGAATATTAATTGCGGGATTGGGTTGTCGTTGCACCTAATATAATATGTTTTTAGGGTTCCATATTATATGGTTGTGGTTGCAAAATATAATGTCCTGGTATTTAAGTTCATAGTCTCAAATTGAATTTGCCATAAATTTTTGTTCTCTAACTACTATTTTACTGAATCACATTAACTAAGAAATAATTTTGGACATGGTACTTAAAGGAGTTGAAGTACATGTTTATGTTTTGATTCAAAATTGTCATAATTTCCTATACATGATGCATTTATGGAAGATGGCTTATGATATGATAATATTCTCTATTGAAATGCTAATATGTTACATTGGCTTTTATCTCAAATGTGTTACAACATGAGATGCAAGAGTTAGTACTAGACTTAGACTTTGTATTAAGTCTAAATGAGAAGTTTGGTATGAAATATCATGCTACTAGACGATATTTAATATAAGTCATATTGAGTGCCAAGAAAAGCTTAAGTAGTTCCAATTCTATATCATTTTATGAAAATATTTTCATTTTAAAATGAACTGGAATTCTTGGATGTAGAGATTAAATGTTAATCTCATATGGATATGATCCACAAGTCCTTGATAGAATCATTTGATCAATTCAGACTGTTTTGAAAATAAATTCTTATTTATTATTTTATCTGAATTGATGACTGAATTCTACGCAAAGGAAGACATCCTTAAAGCTAAGGCTAGGATCAATATGATTAATTCAAATTCTTAGCCTATACCGAAAGGAAAAGGTGGTAAGAAAAGGAATTAAAATACCAAACAATTGGTAAGTTATTTGCCCTAGTAGTTGCCAAAAGGGAATTAGACTCAAAAGTATGACCAAAGGAAAGTGTTTCTAGTTTGGTAATGCTAAGCTTTGTCCATGATTGCTTTCTAGATGGAGATTTACATGTTTTACTTTTTAAAGAGAAAATTTCCGTCCTTTGGTATTGTATGTTTGGCACTTATGTCTAGATCTTATTAACCTAAATGGTATTTAAGATGGGTGAAAGATGGGCTTTTAGAACCATTATGTATTAAATTCCCAATCTATGAATTCTATTTAAGAGGATAATATGATCTAGGGTTCCTTTATTGTAAAGGAATATAGTTTCAATGACTTCTTTAAGTCAGTGCATACATGAAGGAGGAATAAGACTCTTTTAGAAATAGTAAAGTACATGATAAGCATTTCCATTTGCTTATTTCTTTTGGAGATATACTCTATGCATTACTATACATTTTCTAAAATTGATTTCAAAAGTTTGTTCCTAAGACATTTGTCAAATTGTAGATTGGGTGGAAACCTAGTATATGATACTTCCACTTTTGGGGATGTCTAGCACTTGTGCTAGAAAGGAAGTCTAACAAATTGAAATCAAAAGGTAGAAAAATGTGTGTTTATGTTGAATATCCAAAAGGAATTGCAAAATATTGTTTTGGTAGTCATAAAGAAGACAAGATGTTTGTAAAGTACAAATACAAAGTTCTTGATGATGACTATGTGAATAATCTTAAAGCTATACATAGAATTTTTCTAGAAGAAATGTGTCAAAATTTGTTGAACGACAGCTATAAAATACATTTAGAAATGAAATGGTTGTATTAGATACACCACAAGGAATTATTCTAGATATATAGTTAATAAACTTTTGAAGTCATTCCACAAGGATATGAATTTGATCCTCGGTCCTACGTAGAAGTAATAGATGATATAAATATTGATTACTGGATCAAGGTTATGTAAATAGAATTAGATTCTATTTAAAGTCTAGAGCTTGTAGAGGAGCCTAATGGCATTAAGCGTATTGTTCTCAAATAGGTCTACAAGAAAAATGAGATTGATAGATTTGAAGGTGCAGACCTTCAAGCTCAAGACTAGTGGTGAAAAGATTTATTTAGAAAGAAATGGTTCGATTATGAAAAGATTTTTTCACCAATAGTCAAGTTTGACTCTATCTAGATTCTCTTATCCATTATATTTCATTTGAATGAAATATGGCAATGGATATCAAGAAAACTTCTTTTAGTAGCAATCTTGAGGAAGACATCTATATGATGTAACTAGACTTGTACATAGCAAAGAAATGGTAGTATTTAGATTGCAAGTTGCTTAAATTCCATTTATGGACTAAAGCAAGCATCTAAATCATAAAATATCATCTTTGATCAAGAAATCAAATTGTTTGATTTTGATCAAATATTAAAAGGCCTTATGTGTGTAAAAGCTATATAGAATAATAAATTTTCTTAATGTATGTTGATGACATTCTAATAATTTAGAATGATGTTGAGTTATTGTCATCAATATATGTTGTCTAATCCAAATTGATATAAAATACTTGGGAAAGACTAGTTATCCTAAGAATTTAACTTTGTTATAATTCAGAAATTAAGATGTTGGGTCTATCTCAAACTACTTAAATAGATTAGATTCTAGCCAAGTATAGCATATAATACTTCAAGAAAGGATTCTTTCCTTTTAAGTTTGAAGTTCCTTTATATATAGGACTGTGGTCCTAAGACATATAAAAGGAAGAGCATATTAAGACAGTTCCTAATACTATACTAATAGGAAGTCTTTATGCTATGCTAAATACTAGGCTAAATATCTATTTTGCGGTGGGCATGGTAAGCAAATATCATTTGAATCAAAGCTCATTTAATTTAGTGGGAGTAAAGCATATACTCAAACATCTTAGGAGAATGAGGGATTATATGCTTGTCCACAAAAGTAAGGTTTTGATAGTTACTGGATGTACAAATATTGACTTATAGTTTGATTGTGATTCACGAAGTTGGAATTCAAGATATGTGTGCATCCTAGGTGGTGAAGATACACATTAAATATAAGTATTATCTCATTAGAGAGATATGAGTACTTAAGTAGTAGTATAAAAGATAATTTATGCAATAAATCTGGCTGAAACTTGTTTCCAAACCTTGCCTTAGAGTAACCATGAATTACTCTAAAGGGAGATAAGTGTCGGATATATGGTAAATTGTCTTTGAGTGCAAGTGGGAGATTGTTGGGGTTTATGCCCTAAAATCCAATTTATTAGCATGTCATAAATAATTAAATTGTTTAATTATATGAGACTATCTATAAATGAGCTAATGGGACATTATCATAGTCCATGAGATGTATTGTATGTGATTTATGTGATTTAGTCACAGAATATGTAAATCACAAGTTTCTTGTAAACTCAAAATGTAGTTCGTAGTCAGTGATGAAAATGGGTGTTTCATCTGCGAAGACTATAACATATCAACTAAGATGATTTGTCTTGATCATGGAAGTAGAGATTTCTAGTTGGTATGTTGATATGTTTTAAGAGTTAAGACATATTGAACTGGACCGCTGTGAGATTTATTATTCTCATAATGACTGTCAAATTAATAATAAATCTCACGACTTCTATTTACATCAACTCTAAATCCTAAGAGAATAATGGACCTGATCATGAGATGTAGGTTGCTTTGATATATCAGGAGTAAGATCTATTAGTCACGGTCAAAACCTCAGTATGTTGGGCAGCCGCATTTAGTGTTGATGGAACATATATTTTCAAGATGGAATCCATAATCTCTTAATAAAGATATAAAATATTCCCTTGAGATAAGTTTAATGGGTTTAATTATTCAGAGTGTTGGGTCCAACCAAATTAGTAAGGAGTTACTAAAGTATATATTTATGAAATTGGATTTCATAAATATATGATGAATAACATAAAGGATTAAACTGGATACTCAAGAATTAAGATGTAGTAATCTTCAAAGTGGCAGTCTATATTCATGACTTTGTATTACTACGAATATTTTAATAAAGGGGTTGAATGTATAATAAAGTCTTAGGATATAATTTATTAATAAGACCTATAGTGCAATTATATTTATATAGTGGTATTAAATTTAATTAATGGTAACTTTGGACTTGTCAAGAGTTGACGGAAAAACCTAAGGCCCATTGGAGCTAGTGTCTTATTGGTCCCTTTTGGTCCCACTCCAAGCCACACACTAAAGCCCAATTGGAAAGGCCCAATAGGTCAGCCCAATTAGATAATCAGATAGTTATAAATGGAGAAACATACATAATTTTTATTAGTGATAATAAGAAATAGTGTGTATGTGAAAGTGAGACACACTTTCATTCTCCCTTTGAAAACTGATTGAGAGACCACACATCTTGGGCGTAAAGTGGAATTGGAGTGAAGATTAAAAGTATTCCCGAGTACTTCAATCTTTGGTTTTGAATTTCACCACACCAAGGTACGCTATCTTGTTCTTAAATTCTGAAATTTACATAGTGCACGTTATCAATCATGAATGAAATAGATCATTATTTGTTTCTTTAGATATGTGTTTTGTATGAGATACAAAACCAGTTTTTTCCTACAGCTTCCTTGGGAGCTTTTGATATTCAGTATGGGCCCCACGCCTCCATCAAGGGTCAAGTTTTGGCCGATTTCGTGGCGAAATTTACTCCCGGGCATTTGAAAATTATGCAAATAGAGGGAAACAAGATAGTAGAACCACGAGAAAGGATATGGAAGTGTATGTAGATGGGGCGTCAAATTGCCGCGGAGTAGGAATGGGTATCATATTGATCTCTTCTAAAGGAATCAAAGTGGAAAAGTCATTCAAGCTGGGTTTCCCGGCATCAAATAATGAAGCAGAGTACGAAGCTCTCCTTGCAGGGCTAAGGATGTCTAAACAAGTAGGGGCAGATAGAGTACGATTACACTGTGATTCTTGGCTAGTTGTTAGTCAAATCTCTAGCAAGTTCGAAGCTAAGGATCAATGAATGATGAGCTACTTGAAAGAGGTCGGGATATTAAAACATCAATTTAAGAAGATGGAGATCTTATAAATCTCTAGGGGCCACAATAGTCATGCCGATTCTCTGGCGACTTTAATTTCCTCCATGGTAGATCCTCTTCGAAGGATTGTATCAACTGCACTTTTACCTTTGTTTAGTGTTATCCCTTCATAAAAGGACTTAATCTCAAGTATACATCCATCCATAAGTTGGATGGATCCTATTATAACCTACCTCCAAAATGGGACTCTCCCTGAGGATAGGAAAGAGGCTGAGAGGATTAGATGTAGGTCTTTGTGGTTTGGGTGTCTAAACAAGAGAAGTTATATAAAAAGGTCATTCCAGGTCCCTATTTGTTGTGCGTGCACTTTGAGGCAGTTGAAGTGCTTTTGGAGAAATTATATGAAGGAATATATGGGAGTCATACAAGAGGAAGGTCATTGGCTCACCGAACTCTCACTTAGGGGTATTGGTGGCCAAACATGCAGAAACAAGCTGTGGAGTTCTCTAAAAAATGTGATCAGTGACAAAGGTTTGCTCTTGGCATCCATCAGCCAGGGGGTCTTCTTAATCCTATATCTAGCCTGTGGCCATTTACCTAGTGGGGGCTAGACATAGTGGGACCTTTTCCAAAGGCAATAGGTAGTAGAAGATGACTTTTAGTGGCAATGGATTATTTCACCAAATGGGTGGAAGCTGAGCTCCTCGCCAATATCTAAGATACATATGTTAAAAGGTTCGTGTGAAAGAATATTGTGACACAGTTTGGTGGGCTAAGGGTTCTCATATCGGACAATGGATTGCAATTTGATAGCAAGGCTTTTCGGCAGTATTGCACGGAACTAGTAATAACTAACAGGTATTACACCCTATCTTATCCTCAAAGCAATGGTCAAGTTGAAACAACTAATAAGTCCATCATTGATGGGTTGAAGAAAAGGCTTGGCGATTCAAAGGGACAATGGGTGGAAGAGCTACTGAGCGTGCTATATATTAGACTACTCCACGGCGCTCCACAGGAGAAACACCCTTCTCAATGATGTATGGGGTAGAAGCTGTAATACCCGTGGAAACAGGGCTACCAACTTCTCAGATGGACGTGTGTGAAGTGGAGAAGAATGGTCAATTACTCTGCAAGCACTTGGACCTAGTAGAAGAGGACTGCGATGTTGCTTCGGCAAAGTTGGCTAACTATCAACAAAGGATTAGCCGATGGTACAACTCTGGTATCAAGAATAGGGAGTTTATTTCAGGGGACTTAGTGCTCAGAAAAGTTTTGGGGAATACCCGAGATCCTACAATGGGAAAGTTGGGCCCAACTTGGGAGGGGCCTTACAGGGTCACATCCATTGCGGTGATTGGAGCCTATCGGCTACAAGAGTTAGATGAAAGACCTATAACAAGGCCATGGAATGTTTTTAATTTGAAGAAGTATTACTTTTGATTATTATGTAAGAAGATGTGTATTACTCACACTACCATTTTGTCTAAGTTCAATGAATAGCAACAAGTTCTATGAAGGCATGACTGGGAATTCTAAGATTACATGGAGAAAGTAAACCCTGTGGTACTAGATCCTGTCTTTGCCTCGAGTGGGTTTTAAGCTGAGTTCACTGCCTTAGCCTGACTTTAGGCTCACTAATAGAAAACGAAGTTAAAACTTTATTGAAAATAGACCCCACGGTACTAGACCCTGTCTTTGCCTTGGGTGGGTTTTAAGCTGAGTTCTCTACCTTAGCTCAACTTCAGAGTCACTAACAGAAAACAAAATTAAAACTTTATTGAAAATAAAGTCTGTGGTACTAGATCCTGTTTTTGCCTCGGGTGGGTTTTAAGCTGAGGTCTCTACCTTAGCCTAACTTCAAGGTCACTAATAGAAAATAAAATTAAAACCTTATTGAAATAAACCCTGTGGTACTAGACCATGTCTTTGCCTCGGTTGGGTTTTAAGCTAAGTTCTCTACCTTAGCCTGACTTCAAATTCACTAACAGAGAACAAAATTAAAACCTTATTGAAAATAAACCCCAGGGTACTAGACCTTGTCTTTGCCTCGGGTGAGTTTCGAACTAAGTTTTCTACCTTAGTATGACTCTATGGTCACTAATAGAAAGCGAGGTTACGACTTTACATAAGAAGAGAAATAAGCCCCGTGATAATGAATCTCATCTTTGCTACAGATTGGTCTCATACTGTTTCTTTATTTAGTTTGTCCATATGGATACTGGTGAAAGGCATGGGTAAGACTTAATAGTGCGTAAGAAATGGATTCCACAGAGCAAGTATCCTGGGTAAGTGATTAACTAAGTTTATTTTTTTAGGTTTGATCTAGTAGTCAACTATCAGATGTTATCAAAACTTAGTAAATTATTAGTGCGGCAAAAGGAAAATGGCGTTTCCTCTGCAGGAAAAGGCCAT
Organism: Castanea sativa; assembly: GCF_040712315.1. Classification (NCBI taxonomy): domain Eukaryota; kingdom Viridiplantae; phylum Streptophyta; class Magnoliopsida; order Fagales; family Fagaceae; genus Castanea; species Castanea sativa. The sequence continues at coordinate 34,262,002 of NC_134015.1, read as the reverse complement.
GAAAAGTAGCAATCAGATGTCTGAATAAATCGGGAAATATAAACATGAGGCATAGATGGATAAAGCAAAAAAGACACTCAGACATACATTCATAAGTAAAAGTCTCAAACACTTAAGTAATTAATTACAAAACAAAAGCCCCCAAAACTGAGCAAACCATAGAATTGTTTTCGAAAAAGTAAGAATTCAAAGAAAATTAAGCATGGGCAGGTTCCTCGGTTGAAGACAGTGCAACAGAAATGGTTGCCTCTCCTCCTACTGCCATGGCAAGCCTAGCACCGTCAACCTCTCAAATAGGAGATTTATCATTAATGATGGCCTGGATCTCAAGGTTTGGAATGATGACCAGCTTTTTAGGAATTGGTATGTTATTCTCCAGCCTCAACGAGGAGGTAGCCTCCACTTGCAGCTTGTCCAAGGCAATGGTCCATCCCCTAGAGAAGCAGACTGAAAGTATCTCCTGAACCACTGGCTTCACGGTAGCAATGCAGTCGTACTGACCCTAGTAGTAAGCATCCTGGAGCTTAGCATCATCAGCTGCCTTATAGCTTTTCAGCTCAGCATCTTTATTTGCAAGAGCCTTCTTAGCCTCCTGTAGCTCCTTCTCCAGAGCCTCTACTCTCTCCATGATGGTCTTGGTGTTCTCTTCAGCCTTGGACCGCAACCTCTTTGATTCCGAGACCTTGTTCATAACATCTGAGATCTTCTTAAGAAGATTCTCATTGTCATTGCTCAATTCCTCAGCCTTGGCCTTAGCCGCCTGGTACCTCTTCTCGATCACCACGGAGCATTGATACCTCTAGCATACAATGAAGGTAGTGTTTTTTTTAAAAGGGTAGAAAAGTGATGAGGGAAATAAAAGGAAAGAAAGGAGTTTGTTACCATGATAGCTTCCCTCTTCATATTGAGCAAGAGAGAATCATCATCCCATTTGGCCCAATGCTTAATGCCTTCAGGAAGGAGGAGGGTTTCACCTATGCTCTCAACTACCTTGCCCCTGCGGCCTTCCCTCCATGCCTGACCCTGTCAGTTGAGGGAAGGGGAACCCTGACCATTGTGAAGGTTTGCACGTAGGCAGGAGCTCCTGTGACATCAACACGTGAGTCCTTTAGGCTTGGAGGGGAGTTTTTAAAATTAAGGGTTGTAGAAGTTTGACCTGCTTCCCTGTGATGCTTTCATCTAGCCCTAGTTTCACGGGTAGGAGTAGCATCTACCATGGTGATTTGAGCAACTTAAGTGGTTGTAGGAGCATTAACAGCTAGGGCGGGATGAGTTTGAGTCCTAGGCATAATTGGAGTAGCCAAGAGTTGTGCAAGAGTGACCCCACTTCTCTGGATTATCATTTTAGTAAGGGATTCTTCTAAGGGGATGGTTGTTTGAACATCAAATTCTTCTCGGGGTGAAGAAGGACTTCGGGTAGGAATGTTGCCCGTCTTCTTCTTCCTTTGTCATTGTGGATGGTTAGCTGGGGTTGGCACCGCAATAGTGACTCCAAGGTCCACGAGAGTGAAAGGAGGAGGAGAGTTGCTTCAGTATCTCCCTTCTTCTTGGCGAGCTTGTTCGGAAGGGATAGAATGTACCCCTTACAACGAATGTCTATGTAATGGGGTAGTGGATGACTCAAGGTTATAGCCTTTCCTGCGACTTGGAAGCTTTGGTACATAGGAGAGTAGCTGAGTATGAGGTAGGCTGCATGGATTTGACCGTCAATGGGGGGATAAATTGGAGATCTCAACCACCTGTTCAACTCTGTGGAATTGATGAGTTTCCTTTTCTTCTTGAAAGCGTGATTCTCTGAAAAGGAAACAAGTAAAGGTTAGTCATGTAGAATGAGTAAGAGGACTCGGGAAGAAGACATTAACAATAGTAAGTTAGCAAAAAGGAAATCCTACTAAGTCTACCCACTTGCTTTACCCGCACTAGTGGGGCAGTGGATTCCGCTGGGGTACCAGTTCCTTGAGACGATCAAATAGTCTCCCTCCATTTCTTTTTCAGAATCCAAAAGGCCTAAGATAAGCCTTACCTCCCCGTGCCGAATTTTAAAGTAATACCTGCAGGTTTTATTGTCTTGAAAGCTATAGATATAGTTAATGTCGTGCTCGATAAGCTTTAATCCGAGCTTTTTGTTAAGATTATCTACGCTGTTGACAATCCTAAACACATTGGGGGTACATTGGTCGGGGAAAACCTTAAAGTGGCGCAAAAAGTTGGTAAGCAAGTCACTCATAGGAATCCTAACTCCCCTTTCTACAAAATTTACGAGTGGGATTACCACTCTACCCTCCCCCTAGAAATTATTGCCTTGAATTCCAAGGAATAACTCATTTCCACATCATCATGGATATTGTATCTTCTCTTAAACTCATCTAATCTCTCAAGGGTGTCAACCATAAACTTAAATTTCCCCATTAATAAAAGGAAAACAAAATAAACAAAAATAACAAAATGAGCTAAGAAGAAAGATGTAAGAGACGAAGCTAATCATGAGAAAGAGGAGGATGCACTTACAATAGGGAGAAAAATTAGAGAAAGAAGCACTGGTGGTTGCATGAGGGTCGTCATAGAAGGAGGCTGTAGAGAAAGGAGAAGCTTTTTGGAGTTTAGGCAAGGTATCAATAGAAAATAGCCTTGAAGGAGCTCTAGGGTCTTCTTTATTTAGGGGAAAACGTGGGAGAGGAAGGGACAAATGAGACCCTTCCTTTCCCACTCATTTTTCATTTTCTAATGGGCTTATCAGATCGTTCATCTAGCAACATGCATGGATAATCGTGGGGTGAGAAGCTTGGGCGTGTCTTTGGCATTTAATGCCTAACGCTGACACTGTTCATAAATGCCAATTAACAATTGTTCCATTTTTTTCTTGAACCACGATCCTCACTTCAATGATAATGACTTGGAGATCGTAGGGGTTATTGTGGGGAGTAGAAGAATCCTCGTGCAGGCTATAAGCCCAATAAGGGACTGGGCCACGGGAGCAAATTGGGCCAAGCCTGTATGCTTGAAGGAAGTTCCAAAGGGTAATAGGCTGTGAGAAAGAGGAAGATGAACCATCCCCCGTACCCTAGAAAGGAAAACACCACGGGAAAATGGTTCTCGTGGAAAAGGTGAGGAACTAACTCTACTTAGATCAAGGTGCACAGATTATCCACATAAAGCTCCTAGATGGTGCCCAGCACCACAGGAAACTTCCAGAACACGAAAGAAGGTTGAAGATTTTTACCTCTGCATCAATTTGTGAGCCTTTACCTAACCTCTGCCACATTAAATACATAAGAGATAGCTTGAATAGGAAAAATATCCCCTAGGGCAGAGTTCAAGGATAAGGGAGGGGAGGAAATTGATAAAGTAAGAAATATATCCCTAAGTATTGAGTTGACAATAGGATAGCTGTAGGGATAGGGACAAGAAGTACCCCTATAAATAAGGAGGGAAAAAGAGAAGAGGGGGATCTGGGAGCTTGGGAAAAACGGGGTGATTAATCTGATAAGTGTGAGAGTGTGTAACACCATGGGGACAAGGGAATTTCTGGGAGTGTAACACTTGAATTTTATTTGTAATATTTGTAATGAATGGAACCAATTGATTGAGCTTCCCATTGTGGACTGTTTATTCTCAGCTATTTAATTACAAATAGATTGTGTGAGACTTTTAGTTGCAACCCGTGAAGGTCCACAGGGCCAATATTTATCCACCCACAGTCGTGATGAGATTAAGGTAATGTGAAATATTTTACAATCTTAGATTATTGTAATCTTGTAACAAAAAGATGAATTAAATATCATAATGTTCACATTATAATGATTTGGTCTTGATGTGATGCACATCATGGTAAACCAAACATGATTCGAGATTAAGAAGCTCTCCCATTCACACTATAGTGATGTTGTAGAGTGAGACCATATTAGGATTAATTGAGGTTACCTTTATGGTATTCTGTCTTTTTCTTTTTTGAAACGTTTTCAACTAGTCTTACTTAATTTTCATTTAGATGGGGTTAATTGGGGTAAAATTTGCTAAATAATGTGTGTATGTGTGTGTATATGTATATATAATTTTAATGATTTAAATTGGCATTGCCTTGAAACAAATTACACGATTTAAAAAAGGCCTAGGTTCTTGAATAATTTAAAAAAATAATGTCAGTTTAAATAAATAATTAATATTGTTAAAGAAGTATTATTTTGCAAAATTTGCCCGCTGTATATGTTTTTGGTATGATGTTACTGCGTTAGTATTTTTTTGGGTAGATATGGTGTTAGAATCTAATTATTCAACTAACTAGACTCGTCATACGCGCTTTGCGCGTGCAATAATACTCTTCTTTATTTATTTGTTTTTTTTTTGGTTTAATGTTATAATGTTTAAGAGTGATATATAAATAACTGTGTGTATTATTATTATTATTTTTATAAAGAAAGAGGTAAGGTAACATGTAATAATGTTTAAAAAAGAGATAGAGAATCGTAAGAAGTTGAAACCAAATGAGACATTTGAAATTATTGATTGGGATTAGAATTGTGATAAGTAAAAAAAATTGAGATTTGAACAAAAGAAAGATGATATACGTTAGTGTGGATGGATGAGAATTTATTATAATTGCAAAGAATTTGGATAATAGAAATTTTGGAATATTTTAAAGAATTTTTTTTTAAAAAAAACATAGAAATTTCGGGATAAGAATTAATAGTTTTTGCTTGACGTAGTAGTTTTTTTTTTTTTTTTTGAAAAGTAATTTTTTTTATAAATATAATTAAAGTAATATTGAATACAAATAGATAAGAGGCTGTTTGGTAAGAGTATTTAAATATAGTTTTTTATTTTGCAATCCATAAAATGGTGGGTCCCACATTTGAATTAATTGTTTGGCCAATATTTTTAAAATACAAGAGAAATCTTGGGGGAGTCATGTGCCCACGGTAGGAAATATTGTCACAAAAAATGTTATAGCAAGAGAAAGATAATAAAGCAGAATAGCTAAAATATTTGATGTGCATGAAATATATATATATATATATATATATATATATATATATATATAATAAAATACTCTCATATTTGCATTTTTTGCCATACTTTTAAGCTATCTTACGACTGATTGTATATTATATTTGTTTAATAGGTGATAAGGGTTTTACATGCAAAGTGGGGCTAAGTTAGTTGCTAACCCAACTTGAAGGACCTAGAGGTCATGAGGTAAAGAAAAGAAAAGCAAGACGAGCTATGCAAGAAGAAAGAAAATTAAAGAAAGGAGTCCCGGATGCACACGTGAAGGAATAAAAGAAAAAGAAATGAAAAATAACAATAGAAGTGCTTTTGTGGGACTAAGAGATATACAATGGGCTTGTGGTTTTAATTGATCTTTGTTAACTTGGGCTTCCCTTTTGGGCTACTTTGGTTTTGGTTGGTAAAAGCAAGCGGCACAACTTGAAGCGTAGCATGTGGCTTACAATCCTAGTTTCACTTGTATTTAGGGCTGTCTAGAGTACCCAAAGACCCGCCGGACCTGATCAGCTCGACCGGAACACTCGTCACGGCCGGATCGACACCTTTGATGGGTCGGTGATGGGGAGTCTTTAGAACCCGACCCCAGCAGGTCAAGTGGCAGGTTTCATCCTCAAAAACCCGATCTACTCGACCTGCCCTACAAAACCTCAAAAAGAAGCTGAAATCCGGCAACATTTGGGCTTCTCAGCTCCGTTCCAGCCACGTTTGGCCTTCCTTTACTCAAACCCGCTCAAATCCTCACTCAAATATGCTTAAATCCAATGAATCTAGCCCAGATCTACTCAAACTCCGGTAAGCTCGACTCTAACTCGGCCAAATCTCATTACATTTCGGCCAAATCTCAGCCAGATTTCCATAGATACAAAGGAATATCATCCAAATCTTGTCAGATCCGGCTAGATCTGACGAGATCCAGCAAGATTTCGGCCAAAATCCGGCGAAATCACTAAATTCGAAATTGACCGATTTCAACCTGAAACCCGATAGACCCGACCTGATTGATCTGAAACTTCCCATAGGTCGATTGCGGGTAGAAATTTTTCCCACCCGAGAAGGTCGAATCGAGTTCGGGTTGGGCACAAACCCAACCCGTGGACACCCCTACTTGTATTAGGGAATTTCATAGAGTCAGGCGGCTTCTCTTGGAAGTGTGTGATATAAATATGAGCAAATAGAAAAGTAAGGCTAGTGCTAGGGGCTGGAGCAAAAGAAGCAGGCAGCCATATGTGGCTTCCTCTATGGCTTTTCTCTACCATTGTGACTATTTTTTTTTCTCTATTTTATTTGTCTAGTTTAATGTTTGGTATTTTATTCTTATTTTTTTTATTTCAATTACCATGAATAGCTAAATTTATAATTAGGGTTGAGGATGAAACCTTGTTAAGGGTTATCAATAATATTTATGTAATTTGATTTTTTCTACAATAGTTGTTCTTTAATGATTTAAATTATTCTTGCTTCATATCAATTGACTAAGATGGGATTCTAGATATGAGTTCAATCATGTTTTTCTCATGATTTAGGATTTGTCTTAATTAATTGAATGCTTGGTTTATTATTTCTTGATTTTAAAATTGAATATCTCTTGTGATTTGTTTTGCTATGGATACAATTGATGATTTGATTTTATACCTAGAAAGCAAAGAAGAGCATGCTTTAGATTTTTAAATAGAAGTTTTAATGCTAATATTCTCCATGGTAGCAAGATTGATTTCTAGATTATCACATAGTGGTTGGAAAAAATTAATGATCGTAAATATATGTTGATATGAATTAACAAGGCCGATTCCAAAGCCTTAATTCATTTCTCTAGATTATTTACATCTCTTTACTGCTTTATATTATATTTTTACTTAGTTTAATTATTTTCTTAGTATATCTAATTGAAAACAATTAATTTTTATTAAAATAGATTAGGATTAATTTGGTTAAGATTTGATCAATTTTCCTATGTTCATTCAAGTCCCTATGGGTTCGACCTCGTTCTTGTCAAACAATACTTCGGTAGGGTTCATACACTTGCTAGTACTTTAAAATTTCACAATAAGTTTTTGGCGCTGTTGTCAGGGACTTGGTTAAGAAAATAAATTAGGTCTTAATTGAATTTTTCATTCTACTAGTTGTAGTTAAAATATATTTATTTTTAAATAGAAAAAAAAAACACAAAAAAATACTTATTTCTTTGTGCTTGGTGTATGAGAACACAGATTCGTGATAAAGAAAATTGTCTTGTTAGTTTTGATTATTTATCCACAATGGGAGAAATGGGTGATGATTCAAAAACTCTTAAAGAGTTGTTCTCACCTATTACCACCATTCCTCCATCTTGCATAGTATTGCCTGCAACCACTGCTGCACATTCCTCCATCTTGTAAAGGATTTTCTTGAGATTTATGCTACGTTTAAGTTCTAGAATGTCACTGATAACTGTGTTCGCTTGCGTTTATTCCCTTTTTCCTTGAAGGATAAGGCAAAAGCATGGCTTAATTCTCTGTCACCTAGATCTATCACTTCATGGAAATTGTTGGTCACAAAATTCCTCTCTAAATTTTTCCCAATGGCCAAGACCAATGCTTTGAGGAGAGAAATTGTAAATTTTTATCAAGATGAACAAGAGAAATTTTATGAGAGTTGATAGAGATTTAAGGACTTGATCTTAAAGTGTCCTCATCATGGTTTTGAAACATGGAGACTAGTATAATATTTTTATAATGGTTTGACTCAGACAAATTGTAACATGATTAAATCCATGAATGGTGGTGGATTTTTGAGTCTTATGGATGATGAGGCATACAAATTTCTTGAGAATTTATTAGAAATCTCATAATAATGAGATTTTTCCAATCTTAGAGAGAAATTTGCCCCTGCAATTAAGAAAGGAGGATTGTATGAAGTCAGTAAAGATTTAGACATAAAAGCTAGGTTGGACAATCTCACTCGTAAGGTTGAAGCTTTAGCTTTAGGTAGATGAATGAATTTTGTCAATCAAGTTCAAAGTGAAACATGCTCTCTTTGTACAAGTCCTATGCATACAATACAAATGTGGCCTTCCACAGATGATTTCCCTAAATACTCTAAGCAAGCAAATGCACGAAATAATTATGGAAGGCCACTTGCTAGTCCATTTTTAGAGACATACAATCCAAATTGGCAAAATCATCCTAATTTCTCTTGGAGGCAAAACCATTTCCCCACAAATATAGGTGGACAACAAATGCATCAACAAAGTCAATTTCGTCCACCTACCCAAGCATATCCTCCCATTCCTCAATCAACTCTTTAGTTTATGGCATCACCGAGACAACAATCATCTTTGGAGGAGTCTCTTAAAACTTTCATGCAATCAACTAGCCACGTCATTCAAGATATGAAAAGTTCTGCCCATTTGAATACTCAAGCTATTTCAAAGTTGGAAAATCAAGTTGGCCAGTTAGCAACCCAAGTTGGAGAGAGGGAAAAAAGAAAGTTTCCTAGTCAACCTATACCTAACCCAAAAGGACAGTATGCCATCAATGAAGATGACTGGAATGACCATCCAGGTACCCAAAAAATCATTCTTGCATTACATGCATCAATTTGTTCTTGCATTACATGCATCAATTTGTTCTTGCATTACATGCATCAATGTGTTCTTGCATCACATGCATCAATTTGTTCTTGCATTGCATGCATCAGTCTATTCATTTCATATCATAACAATGATCTTGAGATTCTAACGTTTGCAATGATGTGTTTGGTTTCTTAATTGAACCATCGGATCGAAAGATATCGCACGATAAAGTTTGCACGGTCCATATGCATTGTGTCTAGGAAGAGTCTGATGGAAAAATGCATGTGCGCAGCAGAAAAATAACGGATCTACTTCATTCATAAAAGTTAACATGTACTAAATAAGTTTCAGAACTTAAGAACAAGAGTGTGTACCTTAGAACGGTGAATTTCAAAACTGAAGATCAAAATCGCTTGGGAATACTTTCAATCTTCACTCCAATTCCACTAACGCCCAAGATGTGTGGTCTCTCAATTAGTTCCAAAGGGAGAATGTCAAAGTATCTAACACTTACATACACCACTTCACAATAGTGTTCTTACAAAATTCTCTACAGAAAAATTATGTATCTTTCTCCTTTTGTGTCTAATTGATTACCTAATTGGACTGGCCTTTTAGGCCTTTCCAATTGGGCTTAAGTGTGTGGCTTGGAGTGGGACCAAAAGGGACCAATAAGACACTAGCTCCAATGGGCCTTGGGCTTTTCTGTCAACTCTTGACAAGTCCAAAGTTACTATTAACTATATTTAATACCACTATATAAATATAATTGCACTCTAGGTCTTATCTATAAATTATATCCCAAGACTTTATTGTACATGCAACTCCTTCATAAAATATTCGTAGTAATACAAAGTCATGAAAGAAGACTGTCACTTTGTAAATTACTACATCTTAATTCCTTGAGTACCCGGTTTAATCGTTTAAAGTTATTCATTATATATATTTATGAAATCCAATTCCATAAATATATATACTTTAGTAACTCCTTACTAAAGTGGTTAGGCTTAACTCTTTGAATAACAATCCAATTAAACTTATCTCAAGGGAATATTTTGTATCTCCGTTAAGAGATTATGAATTTCATCTTGAGAATATATGTTCCATTAACATTAAATGTGGTTGCCCAACATACTGAGGTTTTGACCGTAACTCTAGATCTCACTCCTGATATATCAAAGCAAACTACACCTCATGATCAAGTCCATTATTCTCTTAGGATTAAGAGTTCATGCAAATATAAGTTGTGAGTTTATTATTCATTTGACAGTCGTTAGGAGAATAATAAATCTCACACCGGTTCAGTTCAATATGTTTTAACTCTTAAAACATATCAACTAGAAATCTCCATTTTCATGATCAAGACAAATCATCTTAGTTGACATGTTATAGTCTTCGCAGATGAAATGCCCAATTTTTATCACTGACTACGAACTACATTTTGAGTTTATAAGGAACTTGTGATTTACATCTTCTGTGACTAAATCACATAAATCACATACAATGCATCTCATGGACTATATGATAATGTCCCAATATTCATGTTGCCATTATTTTTAGATAATAACAAAACAATTTTATTAAACACAACATTAAGTCATACATAATAAAATACATAACATCATACAATAGGATTTAAGGGCATTAATCCTAAAAATCTCCCACGTGCCCTAAAGACTATTGTGCACTAATCTAACTCCTATCTCCTCGAAATGTGACTCGAAAGTCCTTTGGGGCAAGACTTTGGTAAAGGGATCCGCTAGATTCTTTGTACCATCAATCTTTGCTACTACCACATCTCCACGAGCAACAATGTCTCGAATGATACGATACTTTCTCTCAATGTGCTTTCCTTTCTTGTGATTCCTTGGATCCTTGGATTGTGCAACCGCTCCACTATTGTCGCAGAACAATGTAATGGGAACTTGCTCAATTCTCACAACACCAAGCTCAGAAAGGAATTTCTTGAGCCAAACAGTCTCTTTTGCTGCTTCACAAGCAGCAACATACTCGGCTTCCATGGTGGAGTCAGCAATACAAGATTGCTTAACACTCCTCCAACTTATGGCTCCACCTCCCAAGGTGAAAACACACCTCGACGTGGATTTTCTGAAATCTAGATTCGACTGGAAATCTAAATTTGTATAGCCAATGGGAATCAAATCCTCACAACGGTAAACAAGCATATAATCTCTCGTTCTCCGTAAATACTTGAGAATATGCTTTACAGCTTGCCAATGTTTTGGTCCTGGATTTGATTGATATCGGCTGACAATGCCAACTAAATAACAAATATCCGGTCTAGTACAAAGCATGGCATACACGAGACTTCCCACAACAGAAGCATAGGGAACTTGTCTCATCATGTTTTATTCCTTTTGAGTCTTAGGCCTTTGGTCATCAGACAGAGGAACTCCATGTCTAAAAGGAAGTAATCATTTCTAGGAGTTTTGCATGCTAAACCGTTCTAGAACCTTATTTATATATCCAGCTTGTGACAAACCCAACATCCTATTCTTTCGATCTCGCTAAAGCTTGATCCCTAGAATATAGTTAGCTTCGCCCAAGTCCTTCATATCAAATTGGCTTGACAACCAAACTTTAACCGATGACATTACTCCTACATCATTTCCAATGAGTAGAATGTCATCAATATAAAGCACTAGGAACATTACTACTTTGTCTAAATGTCTTTTATACACACATGGTTCATCAAGATTTTGTTCAAAACCAAATGATTTGATTGCTTGATCAAATCTAATGTTCCATGACCTAGATGCTTGCTTAAGTCCATAAATGGACCTTTTCAACTTGCATACCATATGCTCTTGGTTCTTTGCTATGAAACCTTCTGGTTGCAACATATAGATTTCTTCTTCAAGATTGCCATTAAGAAATGCAGTCTTGACATCCATTTGCCAAATCTCATAATCATAATGAGCAGCAATGGATAAGAGAATTCTGATAGACTTAAGCATGGTTATTGGCGAAAAAGTTTCATCATAGTCAATACCTTATTTTTGTGTATACCTTTTCGCCACTAGTCTTGCTTTAAAGGTTTCAACATTTCCATCTATCCCTCTCTTCCTCTTGTAAACCCATTTACAACCAACCGATTTAATACCGTTAGACGCCTCTACAAGATCCCAAACTTGATTGGAATACATCGAATCTAATTCAGATTTCATAGCTTGGACCCAATGATATGCATCTATATCATTTATAGCTTCATCATAAGTGTAAGGATCTGATTCAGCCTCTTCTAAGATAGCTTCAGAAGTTTCTCCCAAACCTATGAATCTCACAGAAGGCCGAACAATTCTCCCACTACGACGAGGCTCCTGTGTACTAGACATCTTATCAGTAGTATCTTGTGGTGTATCTAATACAATCACATCATCCCTAGTTTCCATCCATTGGTTGTTTAACTACAGGTTCATTCATTTTAGCCAAGACAGCTCTACTTCTAGGAGTAAAATTATTCATATAGTCATTTTCCAAGAATTTGGCATTTGTGCTAACAAACACTTTATTGTCCTTGTGACTATAGAATAAACCTCCAACTGTTCCTTTTGGATACCCTACAAAGAAAACTACTTTTGTTTTAGACTGTAACTTGTCAGACTTTCCTTTTAACATATGTGTTGGACAATCCCAAATATGCAGATGTCTCATACTAGGCTTACGCCCATTCCACAATTCTACAGGTGTTTTAGGAACAGACTTCGAAGGTACTAAATTCAGAAGATACATTGCAGTACATAAGGCATATCTCCAAAAAGAAATTGGTAGAGTCGAATAACTCATCATGGATCTAACCATATCTAAAAGAATCCAATTCCTTCTTTCTGCTACACCATTTTGTTGTGGAGTTCCAAGTGCAGTCAACTGGGATATAATCCCATTTTCAATCAAGTAATTTATAAAATCACCAAGAAGGTATTCGCCACCTCGATCAGATCGAATGGCCTTTATACGTTTACCCAATTGATTCTCAACTTCAGCCCTAAACTTTTTGAACTTGTCAAAAGCTTCGGACTTCCGTTTCATTAGGTACACATAACCAAATCTAGAGTAATCATCAGTAAAAATAATGAAATACTCATAACCACCTCTTGCTTGGATTGACATAAGACCACATATATATCTGAATGTATTAGTTCTAGCAAATCTTGAGCTCTTCTACCTTTTGCATTAAAAGGTCGTTTGATCATTTTACCTTCCAAACAAGATTCACAAACTGGAAATTCATCAAAGTCCATGGGCCCTAAGAGTCCATCTTTGATAAGTCTTTAAATTCTGTTTGAATTGACATGACCCAAACGTAAGTGCCAAAGATATGCTTCACTAGTAGAAGGAAACTTTCTCTTTAATGATTTCACATGTGAATTATTATCTAATTCAGAATTGTATAATTCATGCTTATCAGGAGTTAAAATATAAAGATCATCCACAATATTGCCAGAACAGATAAATATTTTATCATTCTTTATTACAACATTGTCTTTTAGGATAATACTATACCCATGTTTACCCAAATAAATTGCAAAAATTAAATTCCTACGAACATTAGGTACAAACAGACAGTCTTGCAATATTAAAATTCTAGAACTAAAACATAAATTAACAACACCAACAGCTACAACTGGAACTGTACTCCCATCCGCTAAGGTCAAAAACAATTCTCCTTTATTCAACTTTCTGGTCTCTTGAAACTCCTGCAAAGAATTGCAGATATGATTAGTACAACCTGAATCCACACACCAGGAATTCGTGTGATTCTGTACCAAACATATTTCAAGAAGAAAGAAAGTTTTCATACCCTTATTCTTGGCAACCTTAAACTTTGGACAATTTATCTTCCAATGTCCTTTCTCACCACAATGGAAACACTTTCCTTTGAGCTTCTTTCCTTTATCGGCAACCCCTAAGGCAATTTGCTTACCCTCTTGCTTAGTGAAGTCCTTCTTCTTCTTCTTACCTTTGCCTTTTGACTTGGGTTGAGAAGTAGAAGCTTCACCCACATTGGCTTCAACACTAGAAGTACCAAGGATGCCTTCCGCCACCACTAACTCATTCATTAATTCAAACAAAGAATAAATCTGTTTGTTCATATTGTAATTCAATCTGAATTCCTTAAATGATTCCGGTAATGATTAGAGTATCATATCCAATTAGGATTCTCCATCAATGTCGGCACCTAAAACCTCTAATGTATTCAGATTAGAGATCATTGTAAGACAATGCTCTCTCACTGAAGTACCTTCAGCCATTTTGGTATTATAAATTTGCCCCATGGTTTCTTGCCTTGCTGAACGGCTTTGCTCACCAAACATCTCCTTCAGACTATGCATAATGTCCCGAAGCAAGTTCTACATCCTGCATTTGATGCTGTAGAACATTTGAGATAGATGCTAGGATATAGCACTTGGTTGGATTTCTGCCAACGATCATATCACTATTTTTCCTCAAGAGGAGCATCTAATGAAAGAAAGTTAGGACATAGTTGAGTAAGCACATATTTGTGCTCTTCAGCTGTTAAAACAATGTCAAAATTTCTTTTTCAGTCAACATAGTTGGATCCAGTCAGTTTGTTTTGATTAAGAATAGGAACAAGTGGGCTAAATGATGCCATGTTCAAATCTAAAAACAATAAACATGAATATAATAAATAAACTAGACATTATCAATTTAGCATATAAACATATAGTATGAAACCTTAATAAAACCATAACATGATATATGCAACGACAACCCAATCCCATATTCAATATCCCTCAGCATAGAGTGAACATTAAATGCTATTGAAGGGGATAAAAATAGTAAATGGATGGAGACAGTGAGGACGGATCGACACCATGAGTAACCCAGCTATGACGGTTGGGTGTTGCTGAATGTCCGTCTTGTATAAATTGATTATGGATGCCACGTGGCACGTCGTTTGATATATTTCAGATAAGCTTTTGCTTTATCCCCACGCAAACGTGTATATTTGGACTTCTTGCGACGCACGTTTGGGAAGACCCCTATATGGAAAGGAACTTGAGAAGGAAGTTGTATCCTTAAAGAAAGGTAATTCTACTCAATATAAATACCCCAGAAACCCTACGTATGAAGGTACGCATCATATTCTTAACTCTGGCACTCTAGGGTTAAAGGAACGAGATTCTAACTTGACCTTCGGAGGGTATTTGGCCAACACCACACCGGTGCTCTCTTCTAGGTCCTTTGCTTTCTTTTTGCAGATATTGCTTTCGTTCGAGGAGCGCTTGCAACTCACTGGTGATATTTTCGGCATCATCAGCTATGATTGATTGAGAACTATTCTCATTATTAGTACTATCATGATAACTCTTATCAAACACTAATAATATGCCGTTTTAAATTTAGCCTCTAAGTAATAATAGCAAGAACTCAGCATAAAGGATACTATAATACTTAGTCTAGTGTATACCATTATCTAGAATCATGTGTAGCCATATATCATCCCTTTAACAGACTTATTTTGTAGTACCATGATAAAACACCCTCCGCATGGAGTGCAAAGCTCGAAGCTAAGACAAGACATTTGATCAAACCACTATAAACCAAGAAATCCAAACTTGTAGGACCATGAAATAAATACTCTCCGCATGGAATGCTAAGCTCGAGGCAAAGACAAAGTATATATTTCACACTACTATGAACCAGCAATGGAGGCCGTGAGATCCAACCCTTGTATCTCTCTCCCACTAGATGTTTTAAGATAAAGGTTTTTAAATTTAAAACATGCATAAACTAATTACACATTGCCTTGCTCTTTATATATATATATATATACACTTAGAAAATTCTGATTCCACAGTCCTCGATCGATCCTCGACAGATTCTCAATCAATCAAGAAAAAGTTCTACGAAGCTCGATCGATTCTCGATCGATCGAGAAACCTTCTATTTGCTCGATCGCTCCTCGATAGATTCTTGATTAATCGAGAATCAATTGCACGAAGCTCGATCGATGCTCGACAGATTCTTGATCGATCGAAAGATCTTCTGTCAGCTCGATAGATTCTCGATCGATCGAGCGTCGCGAATTTCAAATTTTTCAGAATTTTTCTAAGACAGTTTTTCTACGTTTTCATGTACAAAACAACCAACATACGATCATAATGAACATAAATTGATATCAAAACTGAATTACATTGATGCTATAGCCTTAAAGTTCAGTTTAACATACTTAAACTAAAATTTAAACAACATCATAACATCAAAATCAGTTTTTATCAATCAATAATTTCAAAAACCATGCAGAAAACAAATTTCTAACAACATGAAACTATTGTCTATAATTCCAAAACTATAAACATGTTAAACAGATACGAAATGAAGACCGCTCTGATACCATTTGATGGAAAAATGCATGTGCGCAGCGGAAAAATAACGGATCTACTTCATTTATAAAAGTTAACATGTACTAAATAAGTTTCAGAACTTAAGAACAAGAGAGTGTACCTTGGAATGGTGAATTTCAAAACTGAAGATCAAAATCGCTTGGGAATACTTTCAATATTCACTCCAATTCCACTAACGCCCAAGATGTGTAGTCTCTCAATCAGTTCCAAAGGGAGAATGTCAAAGTATCTAATACTTACATACACCACTTCACAATAGTGTTCTTACAAAATTCTCTATAGAAAAATTCTGTATCTTTCTTCTTTTGTGTCTAACCGATTATCTAATTGGACTGGCCATTTGGGCTTTTCCAATTGGGCTTAAGTGTGTGGCGTGGAGTGGAATCAAAAGGGACCAATAAGACACTAGCTCCAATGGGCCTTGGGCTTTTCTGTCAACTCTTGACAAGTCCAAAGTTACTATTAACTATATTTAATACCACTATATAAATATAATTGCACTCTAGGCCTTATCTATAAATTATATCCCAAGACTTTATTGTACATGCAACCCCTTCATGAAATATTCATAGTAATACAAAGTCATGAAAGAAGACTGTCACTTTGTAGATTACTACATCTGAATTCCTTGAGTACCCGGTTTAATCGTTTAAAGTTATTCATTATATATATTTATGAAATCCAATTCCATAAATATATATACTTTAGTAACTCCTTATTAAAGTGGTTAGGCTTAACTCTCTGAATAACAATCTCATTAAACTTATCTCAAGGGAATATTTTGTATCTCCGTTAAGAGACTATGAATTCCATCTTGGGAATATATGTTCCATCAACATTAAATGTGGTTGCCCAACATTAAATGTGGTTGCCCAACATACTGAGGTTTTGACCGTAACTCTAGATCTCAAACCTGATATATCAAAGTAACCTACACCTCATGATCAAGTCCATTATTCTCTCAGGATTAAGAGTTCATGCAAACATAAGTCATGAGTTTATTATTCATTTGACAGTTGTTAGGAGAATAATAAATCTTACACCGGTCCAGTTCAATATGTTTTAAGTTTTAAAACGTATCAACGTATCAACTAGAAATCTCCATTTTCATGATCAAGACAAATCATCTTAGTTGATATGTTATAGTCTTCGCAGATGAAATGCCTAATTTTTATCACCGACTACGAACTACATTTTGAGTTTACAAGGAACTTGTGATTTACATCTTCTGTGACTAAATCACATAAATCACATAAAATACATCTTATGGACTATATGATAATGTTCCAATATTCACGTTACCATTATTTTAGATAATAATAAAACAATTTTATTAAACACAACATTAAGTAATACATAATATCATACATAATAAAATACATAACATCATACAATAGGATTTAAGGGCACTAATCCTAACAGAGTTGACCACGCGTGATTAATTTAAATTAATTCTGATTGGTTAAACAATTAAAATTAATTGAATAATTTTGTGGTTGGTTGAAAATTAGTGTTTAAAATAGGGATGCATGCATAGGAATAAAAGGGATAATTGGATAACAATAAAATTGTAGATAATCTGAACTTGATCAAGATTTATTTTAGGGTATTTATCTACAAGATAATTGTTCATAAAAAGCCTGAATTATAAAGAAAAAAGATAAAAAATTATAGGCGGAGGATGAAAATGTTAAGATTAGTGCTTTTAAATCCTATTGTATGATATTATGTATGTTATTATGTATTACATTATGTATGACTTAATGTTGTATTTAATAAAGTTGTTTTATTATTATCTGAAATAATGGTAACATGAATATTGAGACATTATTATATAGTCCATGAGATGCATAGTATGTGATTTATGTGAAAAGTCATAGAAGATATAAATCACAAGTTCTTTGTAAACTCAGAATTGTAGTTCGTAGTCAGTGATGGAATTGGGCTTTTCATCTGCGAAGACTATAACATATCAACTAAGATGATTTGTCTTGATCATGGAAATGGAGATTTCTAGTTGGTATGTTGATATGTTTTAAGAGTTAAATCATATTGAACTGGACCGGTGTGAGATTTATTATTCTCCTAACGACTGTCAAATGAATAATAAACTCACGACTTGTATTTACATGAACTCTTAATCCTGAGAGAATAATGGACTTGATCATGAAGTGTGGGTTACTTTAATATATCAAGAGTGAGGTCTAAAGAAACGATCAAAACCTCAGTATGTTAGGCAACCACATTTAGTGTTGATGGAACATATATACTCAAGATGGAATTCATAGTCTCTTAACGGAAATACAAAATATTCCCTTGAGATAAGTTTAATGGTTTTGTTATTCAGAATGTTAAGCCTAACTACTTTAGTAAATTGATGCTAGAGTATATATTTATGAAATTGGATTTCATAAATATATGATGAATAACTTAAAGGATTAAACCGGGTACTCAAGGATAAGATGTAGTAATTTACAAAGTGGCAGTCTACATTCATGACTTTGTATTACTACGAATATTTTATGAAGGGGTTGTATGTATAATAAAGTCTTGGGATATAATTTATAGATAAGGCTTAGAGTGTAACTATATTTATATAGTGATATTAAATATACTTAATGGTAACTTTGGACTTGTCAAGAGTTGACAGAAAAACCTAAGGCCCATTGGAGCTAGTGTCTTATTGGTCCCTTTTGGTCCCATTCCAAGCCACATACTAAAGCTCAATTGGAAAGGCCCAAAAGGCCAGTCCAATTAGATAATCAATTAGATACAATGGGAGAAACATACAGAAATTTCTGAAGATTTTTGAAAAAACACTATTGCGAAGTGGTGTAAGAAGTGTTAGACACTTTGACATTCTCCTTTTGGAACTGATTGAGAGACCACACATCTTGGGCGTTAGTGGAATTGGAGTGAAGATCAAAAGTATTTCCAAGTGCTTCCAATCTTTGTTTTGAAATTCAACACACCAAGGTACGCTCTCTTGTTCTTGAATTCTGAAACTTACATAGTGCATGTTATCGATTGTGAATGAAGTAGATCTATTAAATTTCCGCTGCATATGTTTTATATGAAATTCAAACCATGTTCAATCCTTTTATCCTACAATTGGTATCAGAGCGGTCTTCAATTTCCAATTTGCATAACATGTTTTGTGAGTTTTTGAATCAAGAATAATAATTTCATAATGGTAGAAAGTTATTTGATTGATTTTCTTCATGGTGATTGAAATTATGTTTTGATGAAAACTCAAATTAATGTTATGATGTTGTTTAAGTTTGATATTAAGTATGTTAATTTGAACTTTAATGCTATAACATTAATGGAAATCAGTATAGATATCAATCTCTGTCTCTTATGTTCATATGATGGCTGTTTGTTCATAAAAAACCCGTTGAAAACTGCCTTAAAGAAAATCTGAAAATTCAAGTTTCATGAGTTTCAATCGATCAAAAATCACTTCCAATCGATCGAGTGAAACAGTGATCAGGCTTTTTAAATCGATTGATTTTCGATTGCTAGTCGATCAATCAAATTTGATGTTTCGATCGATCGAGAGGCGATCGAGTATCAATCGAACAAGTCAGATGGTCAAGTTCGAATTTTTTTAATTTTTTTGATCGATCGAGGGGCACATTCGATCGATTGAAAGAAAGAATATCAAAATTTTTTCTAAGTGTTTTCACATGTATAAAGAGCAAGGTTATGTATAATTAGCTTGTGCATATTTTATATTTAAAAACCTTTATACTAAAACATCTAGTGGGAGAGTGATACAAGGGTTGGATCTCACAGCCTCCATTGTTGGTTCATAGTAGTGTAAAATGTATACTTTGTCTTTGCCTCGAGCTTACCATTCCATGCAGAGAGTATTTATTTCATGGTCTTACAAGATTGGATTTCTTGGTTTATAGTGGTTTGATCAAACGCCTTGTCTTACCTTCGAGCTTTGCATTCCATGCAGAGGGTGTTTTATCATGGTATTACAAAATAAGCCTGTTAAAGGGATGAAATGTGGCTACACATGATTCTAGACAATGGTATACACTAGACTAAGTATTATAGTATCCTCTATGCTAAGTTCTTACTATTATTACTTAGAGGCTAAATTTAAAACAGCATATTATTAGTGTTTGATAAGAGTTATCATG
Organism: Castanea sativa; assembly: GCF_040712315.1. Classification (NCBI taxonomy): domain Eukaryota; kingdom Viridiplantae; phylum Streptophyta; class Magnoliopsida; order Fagales; family Fagaceae; genus Castanea; species Castanea sativa. Next base: position 34,241,903 of record NC_134015.1, on the reverse strand, counting down.
ATAGCACTAATAATGAGAATAGTTCTCAATCAATCATAGAATTTAATGTTCACTCTATACTGAGGGATATTGAATATAGGATTGGGTTGTTGTTGCATATATTATTTTATAGTTTTATTAAGGTTCCATATTATATGCTTATATGCTAAATTGATAGTGTCCAATTTATTTATCATATTCATGTTTATTGTTTTCAGATTTGAACATGGCATCATTTAGCCCACTTGTTTCTATTCTTAATCAAAACAAACTGACTGGATCCAACTATGTTGACTAGAAAAGAAATTTGGACATTGTTTTAACAGCTGAAGAGCACAAATATGTGCTTACTCAACCATGCCTAGCTTTCCTTCATTAGATGCTCCTCTTGAGGAAAAACAGCGATATGATCGTTGGCAGAAATCTAATGAAATGGCCAAGTGTAATATCCTAGCATCTATCTCAAATGTTCTACAGCATCAAATGCAGGATGTAGAACTAGCTTCAGATAGTATGCATAGTCTGAAGGAGATGTTTGGTGAGCAAAGCCATTCAGCAAGCAAGAAACCATGAGGCAAATTTATAATACCAAAATGGCTGAAGGTACTTCAGTTAGGGAGCATTGTCTTACAATGATCTCTAATCTAAATACATTAGAGGTTTTAGGTGCCGACATTGATGGAGAATCCCAAGTGGATATGATACTCCAGTCACTACCGGAATCATTCAAGGAATTCAGACTGAATTATAATATGAACAAAAAGGTTTATTCTTTGTCTGAATTAATGAATGAGTTAGTGGCGGCGGAAGGCATCCTTAGTGCTTCTAGTGTTGAAGCCAATATGGGTGAAGCTTCTACTTTTCAACCTAAGTCGAAAGGCAAGGGTAAGAAGAAGAAGAAGGACTTCACTAAGCAAGAGGGTAAGCAAATTGCCATAGGGGTTGTCGACAAAGGAAAGAAGCTCAAAGGAAACTGTTTCCATTGTGGTGAAAAAGGACATTGGAAGAGAAATTGTCCAAAGTTTAAGGCTGCCAAGAATAAGGGTATAAAAACTTCTTTTCTTCTTGAAATATGTTTGGTACAGAATCCCAAGGATTCTTGGTGTGTGGATTCAGGTGGTGTGTGGATTCATGTTGTACTAATCATATCTGCAATTCTTTGCAAGGGTTTCAGGAGACCGGAAAGCTGAATGAAGGAGAATTGTTTCTTACCTTAACGGATGGGAGTAGAGTTCCAGTTGTAGCTGTTGGTGTTGTTAATTTATGTTTCAAGTCTAGGGTTTTAATATTGCAAGACTGTCTGTTTGTACCTAATGTTTGTAGGAATTTAATTTCTGCTACTTACTTAGGTAAACATGGGTATTGTATTATCCTGAAAGATAATGTTGTAATAAAGAAGGATAAAATGTTTATCTGTTTTGGAAATATTGTGGATGGTCTTTATATTTTAACTCCTGATAAGCATGAATTATACAATTTTGAATTCGATAATAATTCACTTGTGAAATCATTAAAGAGAAAGTTTCTTTCTACTAGTGAAGCTTATCTTTGGCACTTGCGTTTGGGTCATATTAATTCAAACAGAATTCAAAGACTTATCAAAGATGGACTCTTGGGGCCCATGGACTTTGATGAATTTCCAGTTTGTGAATCTTGTTTGGAAGGTAAAATGACCAAACAACCTTTTAATGCAAAAGGTAGAAGAGCTCAAGATTTGCTAGAACTAGTACATTCTGATGTATGTGGTCCTATGTCAATCCAAGCAAGAGGTGGTTATGAGTATTTCATCATTTTCATTGACGATTACTCTAGATTTGGTTGTGTGTACCTAATGAAACGGAAGTCCGAAGCTTTTGACAAGTTCAAAGAGTTTAGGGCTGAAGTTGAGAATCAATAGGATAAACGCATAAAGGCCATTCGATCTAATCAAGGTCGCGAATACCTTCTTGGGGATTTCAAGGATTACCTAATTCAACATGGAATTATATCCCAGTTGACTGCACCTAGAACTCCACAACAAAATGGTGTAGCAGAAAGAAGGAATAGGACTCTTTTAGATATGGTTAGATCCATGATGAGTTATTCGACTCTACCAATTTCTTTTTGGGGATATCCCTTAAGTACTGCAATGTATCTTCTGAATTTAGTTCCTTTGAAGTCTGTTCCTAAAACACCTGTAGAGTTGTGGAATGGGCGTAAGCCTCGTATGAGACATCTCCATATTTGGGATTGTCCAACACATATGTGAAAAGTAAAGTCTAACAAGTTACAGTCTAAAACAAAAGTTGTTTTCTTTGTAGGGTATTCAAAAGGAACAGTTGGAGGTTTATTCTGTAGTCATAAGGATAATAAAGTGTTTGTTAGCACAAATGCCAAATTCTTGGAAAATGACTATATAAATAATTTTACTCCTAGAAGTAGAGTTGTCTTAGCTGAAATGAATGAACCTGTAGTTAAACAACCAATAGATGTAACTAGGGATGATGTGGTTGTATTGGATACACCACGAGATACTACTCATGAAATGTCTAGTACACAAGAGCCTCGTCGTAGTGGGAGAATTATTCGGCCTCCTATGAGATTCATAGGTTTGGGAGAAACTTATGAAGCTATCTTAGAAGAGGCTAAATTGGATCCTTACACTTATGATGAAGCAATAAATGATATAGATGCATATCATTGGCTCCAAGCTACGAAATCTGAACTAGATTCTATGTATTCCAATCATGTATGGGATCTTGTAGACGCGCCTAACGGCATTAAACCTGTTGGTTGCAAATGAGTTTACAAGAGGAAGAAAGGGATAGATGGAAAGGTTGAAACCTTTAAAGCAAGACTAGTGGCGAAAGGGTATACACAAAAAGAAGGCATTGACTATGATGAAACTTTTTCACCAGTAGCCATGCTTAAATCTATCAGAATTCTCTTATCCATTGCTGCTCCTCATGATTATGAGATTTGGCAAATGTATGTCAAGACTACATTTCTTAATGGCAATCTTGAAGAAGAAATCTACATGATGCAACCGAAAGGTTTCATAGTAAAGAACCAAGAGCACATGGTATGCAAGTTGAAAAGGTCCATTTATAGACTTAAGCAAGCATCTAGGTCATGGAATATCAGATTTGATCAGGCAATCAAATCATTTGGTTTTGAACAAAATCTGTATGATAGCTCATACAGTGGTGATGATTGGGGTGAACCCCCTATTGATAGAGAAGATGAAGATGCAAACCTATTCTATGAGGAATATGATAGTGATGTGGATTATTATAATCAAGACATTGAAGATGATGCCGAAGCCAACAGGTGGAGCGATACTAATAGTGATCAATATAGACTGATAAATGTGTTAAAGAATGCAAGAGATGAGAATGCACGAGCTAATCAAATGTACCATGATGAATATCCGTAAGGGCACCTTTTAGATTGGAGTGATATCACTAGTGTCAGCTCAAGGTTTGGCCCAAGGTATGACAAGCATAGAAGAGAAGTTCCAAAATTAGGGTCGTATTACGATTCGAAACCAAGTTCACCAACCCCACATATTGAAGATGAAGATGACATAGATGCCAGATTGGCCGTCCTAGACCAAAAGCTGATCGTCCACAGTCTTAGAATCATAACACTTGAGAGTGCCGAATGTAGTGATGAGAGGGAAGAAAGAGGCAAGCCAGAGCATCTCCCTCAACCCGCCGACTTGGGCAACAGAGGCAAGTACGACCTGTTTAATGAATGGATGGATAGCATAGAGCGCTTGGATGCTTTTGTGACCAATAAGCCTACATAAATGGAGATTGAAGAAGAAGCTATAGATTATATAGTTATAGATCCCGCAGTAATGATGCTAAGGGAAGAAGGAGCTCACTGGGAGCCACCTACCATTGTGGAAGCCACGACTGAGTTGAAGAACTGGGAACTGAGGATGAGCTTAAAATAATCCAAGTGGGCAATACCCTAACCACTTAAGAGAAAGATGTATTAGTGGCACTATTGATAGAGTTCAAAGAGGTCTTTGTCTAGTTATATGAGGACATACCTGGGATTGATACAGATATAGTATAGCACTACATTCCGATTGATCCAACCATGAAGCCAATCAAGAAAAAGTTGAGAAGAATGAAGCCAGAGTGGACTTTCAAGATCAAGGAAGAAGTGGAGAAACAGTACAATGCTGGATTTCTAAGAGTGGTCAACTCTCCAGAGTGGTTAGCTAATATGGTTCTGGTACCAAAGAAAGATGGGAAGGTCCGAATGTGTGTAGATTTTCGAGATCTGAACAAGGCCAGCCCAAAAGATGATTTCCCTTTGCTTTACATTGACGTCCTAGTTGACAACACAGTGGGTCATGCTCTGCTATCATTTATGGATTATTTTCAGGATACAACCAAATCAAAATGGCTCCAGAAGATATGGAGAAAACCTCCTTTATTACACCATGGGGGACATATTGTTATAAAGTCATGCCATTTGGCCTTAAAAATGCGGGTGCTACTTACCAATGTGCAGCCACCACTTTGCTACATGATTTAATCCACAAAGAAGTAGAAGTTTATGTTGATGACATGATAGTGAAGTCCAAAGACCGTGAAGGGCACATACCAGCTTTAAGGAAGTTTTTTGAAAGGATCTGGTTCTACAAGTTACGATTAAATCCCAAGAAATGCACCTTCAGAGTCACATATGGAAAATTGTTAGGGTTTATAGTAAGCCAAAGAGGAATAGAAGTTGATCCTGACAAAATTAAGGCAATTGTAGAAATGAAACCGCTAAGAACTGAAAAGGAGATTCGAGGATTTCTAGGGAGAATACAGTACATCAGCAGGTTCATAGCCCAGTTCACCATGACATGCGAACCAATCTTCAAACTACTTAAGAAGGAAATCCCTACAGTATGGAATGAACAATGTCAAGAAGCCTTTGAGAAGATCAAGAATTATCTGATGAAACCACCAATACTTGTCCCACCAGCACCTGAAAAGCCGTTATTGTTGTATCTCACCTCTACAAATACAATAATGGGGGCTCTATTTGCTCAATACCTAGAAGAGACTAGGAAGGAGAATGCAATTTACTACATCAGCAAGAAGATGTTGCCTTATGAAGAAAAGTACTCACCATTAGAGAAGACATGTGTAGCACTTGTTTGGGCAACCCCGTAAACTCAGACATTATATGCTTGCTTACAAGGTTTTGTGGATTGCAAGAATGGATCCTTTAAAGTACTTAATAGAAAAACCCGTGCAAGATGGGAAGATTGCTAAATGGGTCTTGCTTTTGTTAGAATTTGATATTAAATATGTGATTCAGAAATCCATGAAAAGGAGAGCAATAGTCGATCACTTAGCCCATTATTCACCAGAAGAAGCTGAAGAGATCCAAGGAGACTTTCCAAATGAAGACATTATGGGAATTGAAGTAGAACCATGGAAGATGTATTTTGATGGAGCAACAAATCAAAATGGAAGTGGAATTGGAGTTCTCTTAATTTCTCCAAAAGGGACACACATTCCATTTTCTGGCAGATTTAACTCTCCTGCCACTAACAATGCAACAGAATATGAAGCCTGCATTTGGGTCTACAAGCAGCCTTAGGCCTAGGAGTGAAGGCATTGAATGGAAGATTAAAGAAGAAAGGCTTATGTCTTATCGTGAATGTCTTCAGAAGTGAGCATCAAAATTCAACAATATCCAATATCAATATGTGTCAAGGATGCATAATCAAATTGCAGATACTTTAGCAACAATGGCATCCATGATGGATAGGCCCAAAGAAGATGAAGCCTGACCAATAGTGTTGGAACAAAAAGAAGAACCAGCCTATTTCATGACAATAGAAGAAGATGAGGGAAAGAATGGGGAAGGTGAATGGTATTCAGACATCCTACAATACCTCAAGGATAGGGCATACCCACCAGCCATAGACAAGAATGACTAATTGACCATTCGAAGGTTGTCCACTAATTACATTATTTATGGTGAAAGGCTCTACAGAAGATCATATGATGGAATTCATCTCCTTTATGTAAGACTAAGGAGGCATAGCAGATAATTGAAGAGGTTCATGAATCAAGTTATGGGCCACATATGAATGCGCACATGTTGTTGTTGGAAAATCTGATTTTGTATCTCATACAAAACACACAGCAGAAGCAACAAACATGGATCTATTTCATTCATGATTGATAACATGCACTATGCAAATTTCAGAATTTAAAAACAAGATAGCGTACCTTGGTGTGGAGAAATTCAAAACAAAGATTGGAAGCACTTGAGAACACTTTTAATCTTCACTCCAATTCCACTTTACGCCCAAGAAATGTGGTCTCTCAATCAGTTTCCAAGGGAGAATAATTGAGTGGCTTTACTTACACATACACACCATTTCACAATGATGTCTCTTTCTTATTCTTTTTTTAATAAAAAATTATGTATGTTTCTCCTTTTATAACTAACTGATTATCTAATTGGGCTGGCCTATTGGGCATTTCCAATTGGGCTTTAATGTGTGGCTTGGAGTGGGACCAAAAAGGACCAATAAGACACTGGCTCCAATGGGCCTTGAGCTTTTCTGTCAACTCTTGACAAGTCCAAAGTTACCATTAATTATATTTAATACCACTATATAAATATAATTTCACTCTAGGCCTTATTAAAAATTATATCTCAAGACTTTATTATACATGCAACCCCTTCATAAAATATTCGTAGTAATACAAAGTCATGAATATAGACTGCTACTTTAAAAATTACTACATCTTTATCCTTGAGTACCTGATTTAATCCTTTAAGTTATTCATCATATATTTATAAAATTTAATTTCATAAATATATACTTTAATATCTCTTTACTAAAGTGGTTAGGCCTAACACTTTGAATAACCAAACCTATTAAACTTGTCTCAAGAGAATATTTTATATTTCCGTTAAGAGATTATGAATTTCATCTTGAGAATATATGTTCTATCAACACTAAATGTGGCTGCCCAACATACTGAGATTTTGACAATTACTTTAAATCTCACTCCTAATATATCAAAGCAACCTACACCTCATGATCAGGTCCATTATTCTCTCAGGATTAAGAGTTCATGCAAATAGAAGTCGTGAGATTTATTATTCATTTGACAGTCGTTAGGAGAATAATAAATCTCACAGTGGTCCAGTTCAATATGTCTTAACTCTTAAAACATATCAACATATCAACTAGAAGTCTCCACTTCCATGATCAAGACAAATCATCTTAGTTGATACGTTATAGTCTTCGCAGATGAAATGCCCAATTTCATCACCGACTACGAACTATAATTCTGAGTTTACAAAGAATTTGTGATTTATATCTTCTATGACTAAATCACATACTATGCATCTCACGGACTATATGATAATATCTAAATATTCATGTTACCATTATTTTAGATAATAATAAAACAACTTTATTTATCATAACATTAAGTCATACATAATGTCATACATTGAATCATACAATAGCATTTAAGGGCACACATCCTAACAGTTGTTAAGGAAGATAATGAGAAAAGGCTACTACTGGACCACCATGGAAGCCAATTGTGCGGCTCATGTTTGAAAATGTCATCAATGCCAAGTCTATGAAGATCTGAAACACAAGCCGCCCATGCCACTACACACTATGACATCACCCTGGCCCTTCTCTACATAGGGGATAAACATTATAGGGAAGATTCATCCAGCTGCATCCAATGGCCATGAATTCATACTCGTAGCCAAAGATTACTTCACTACATGGGTAGAAGTTGCCTCATATAAAGTTCTGAATTCAAAGAAAGTTGCTCAATTCATTCAAACCAACATCATCTGCAGCTATGGGGTACTAGATGAGATTATCTTTGATAATGAGTTACATTTTAAAGGAGAAATAGAAAAGCTACTGCGACAGTTCAATATTCAACACCACAAATCTTCACCTTACCGTCCTTAGACTAATGGAGCAGTTGAGGCTGCTAATAAAAATATAGGGCGAATCTTGAAGAAAAGCACAAAGAAATATAAGGATTGGCACCTATAGTTGCCCAATGCACTCTGGGGGTATAGAACATCAATTCAGTCTTCCACAAGAACCACTCCTTATTCATTGGTGTATGGGATGGAAACGATCCTTCCCATTGAAATGGGTGTCTAATCACTAAGGACAGTATTGGAAAGTGAAATCTCTGAAACGGATTGGTTGTAAAGCAAATATGACCAGCTATGCATGCTGGATGAGAAAAGACTTAAAGCCCTATATCACATTTGGGGATACCAAAGGAGATTTAGGAAAGCTTTTGATAAGAAAGTAAGAACTAGGGATTTGAAGTTGGGGGATTTAGTGTTGAAGGAAATCCAAGCCCCGATTCAAGATGCAAATGGGAAGTTCAAGCAAAATTGGGCAAGCCCATACATTTTCAAACAGATATACTCTGGGGGAGTAGTAAGGTTGATGGACTTAGATGCAAACCCTTTCACTGAGCCAACCAACATGGATCAATTAAAGAAATACCATGTCTGAGGTGATAGACTGAAAGTGCCACGTCTTGAGTGGTTGTAAATTATGTTATCTCCCTTCCTAGGTTTGATCGAAAAAAAAAAATAGAAGAGCTCGCTAGGCTGAAAACTTGAAAGGGTGGTTCAGGCAAAAATTAGAGCAACAAACAAAGAAGAAAAAAAGGGTAGGTTGAAAACCCGAGAGGGCAATCTACGCAAAAGGAGAGTGAAAAAAAAAAAGAGAGAGTGAGAAAGCTTGCTAGGTTGAAAACTCGAAAGGGCAACCTAGGCAAAAATTAAGGCAAGTAAAAATCAATGAACTATATGATGACCTGATCCTTCTATTAAAGGGGGTACGTAGGCAACCATGCATTGGTCCGGTTACAATTTCCCAAAACCCACCATTTTCCCATTAACTGAAATTTTCCAAAAATTCAACAATTTCATTAAACCATGTCATTACATAAAAGCCTAAACCCTAAGCCAAACCATAAAAAACCAAACTCCAAAAGCCTACACCATAAACAGAAACCCCTAACCTGCAAACCCTAAATAATTCCTAAAAATAAGAGTTTTTACATCAACTTCTAAATAAACATGCTTCAAGCCAAAAATTAAGGTCACTTTGTCTTCAGTCTTTTCTTTTTCTGATCATTGATTTCTTTTGTGTTGGGTGCTTCAACCTTCCTGTCTCTTCTTTTGAATTTACAGTTGTCTTAATCGAGTCTTTCCTGGTTATCTTTAAGAAATTGTTCTCTTATAGCAACCCTCTCAACTTCCTTGTCAACAATTTTGTCTATCAACTAGTTAGAGTATTCTGTAGTCATCCTGAGAAGGTGAACCTTGACCAAAGATTAGTTCACTCAATCAGCCATCTCTAAACCCAATAGCATGTTCTTTACAGAAGTAGGATTTGTGTCTATAGGAGAAAAATGTCTTCTTCTTTTGCAACCAAGCATTCCTTGCTCATATTTGAATTGCCTCAAGAGTTTATCTGCCTTGTAGAAAGTTGCCATCCGCAACCCAACAAGGAAGATATGATTTGATCCTGGAGACCACAATAGAGGGGGTGGGCACTTCGTCCAATAACAGTCCCATTGAATTGAGGTACTAGATTTCTTGTCCAAGAACTTCACCCAGTCACTCTTAGTTTGACACTCAGTCTTGATTACAACCCTACTAAGAAAACTACTAGGTCCATAATTATCGGTGGTAGGCTTGGCAATCATATCTAGTCGCTCTATCAGCCATATTTGCAAAGTCAAAGGACTCCCTAAGAAGTTTTGAGTTTCTCCACCATGAAATACAGCATCCAGTCCTAGAAGAGTTTCTACCAAGATCAAAGAAACCGGATTGTCACCATCCTTAATTTGACTCACAACACTTATGGCTCGAGCATCCATAAAATCGTGTCTCCCAGAGCAAAGTAAAAATTCTCCCACAAAGCATAAGACCAAACCAAATTTTTTCTGCATATTGCCGGTCACTCCATAGGTGCGTTTGGCAATTACCCGAGAGATAATTACATGAAGATTCACCATATGGCCTTTAATCATACCATCAGTAATAGAAGTAGGAAGACCGAGAGTACTAGACAAAGATTCCTTATGCTTGGGATCACAAGAAATTGCTACAGATTTTCTGCTTGGATCATAGCCCAGGATAGTAGAAAACTCTTCAATTGTTGGACAGAGTTCAGTAGTGTAAAACCGAAACACATGATCTTCCAGATCCTAGAATTTCACGGTAGCACGAAGGAAGTCCCACTGGATTTTGACATTTCTCAAAGCCTTAATTCCCTCTAGTTTGAAGGCTGATAAATTGGTTTTGGTGATGAAATCAAAGCTACAAACCCATCTATTGATATCATGAATTGTTGAATGAGATAGAATTTGATTGCTAGCCATGGATGACTTTTGGTTGTGATTATTGTGTGTTGCTAACCTTTATGTAGAGAATTGTCGCAGAAGAATCCATTTATATAAGCCACATCAATTCCTAATCAGGTTTGAAATAGGTTTCAGAAAGTTTGTAGCTAACTAGGAAAGTGTTTCATGATCACAAACGAAGTAAATATTTTTCAAAAAAGGTGAAAACGCAAAACATGCATTGGAAAATCATAAGGAGTCGGCCCACCATGGCATGAGCGTCATAACGTGGCCCAGTGCCATTCAGCACTCTAAAAGTGCCGAATGGCACTCCTCACGTGCCAAGTGGCACGCAGCCTCTCCATTGTGCACCCATGCAATTTCGGATTCTCGGATTTTTTTTTAGATCGTTTGACACTCAAAAAGATTTTGTTTTAGTCAAACTGAGACACTCTGACCTGTCTAACTCACTTGTTTTCAAAAAATGATCACTTGCATCATTGTTTTCAAAAATTGATCAAACCAAGTTTTTTAAAGACTCATGAATTTATGGTCCAAACTAGGGGCATTTGCCCATACCTCATGCAATTTTCAAAAAAAAAAAAAAAGATCATCTTCTTTTCAAAAAAATCATCATTGAGATTTCCAAAATTCATGCATTCCTTTTTAAACTTGGGGCATTCGCCCATGACTCATCTATCTTCAAAAAAAAAAACAAAACAAAAAGGGCGCCATCATCATTTCTCTAAATAAAAAAAGAAGAAGAAATTTTCATCATCAAGACTTCCAGAAACCATGCATTCATTTTTAAACTAGGGGCATTCGGCTCTGTCTCATTCAAGCAAGTGCATATTCCAACAGTGCTAATCCAGATAAATTTAAATCGATACTACAAGACCTCATCAGGTGAATTCTAACCTTATCTTACTTAAAGTTGCTATATCATCCAAGGTTATGCCAAGGACAAAGTGCTAAACATGGAAATTAATACAAGATTGTCTAAGGAACAGTTCTTTTCATTTTGTAGGAAAAACAAAAATACAAGTCATACATCATTGGGACTCCGAGTCCGTCTACGTAAGGATCTCCTTGATCCACTCCTAGAGGAGCCACCTTCAGCATTTCCTTCTTGACTTGAGAAAAAGTGAGGATCATATTGACGAGTTTCAAGTTCAAGGCTTCTGATCCTTTCCTCCAAAGTTCTTCAGGTAGCATTAGCCGCTTCCATTCTATTTGCCTAAAAAGTCAGCAGAATCAGGTGTTAATCTCACTGCTAAGTACAAATCAAGCAAGAGATACTCAGAGAATAACCAGGCATACCCAACTCAAATCATTGAGCACATATTGGGAGGATTGAGTACGAGCCAATAACTGCAAGCCTTCAATCATCCGCATGCTTTCCTCCACAAGATCCACATCAACCTGAAGCACAAATCCACCAGATCATGAATCATTAAATAAGTCAAGAAGAAGTAAGGACAAAGAACTGAAAATTCAAGAACACATCGGATCGAGCCAAGGAACATTTGGCACGTGCTCTGGCCTATTCAAGGGCATGGAACTATACAGTCCATCAGGATTCATCACATTATATTGCCATAGCGAAAAATGAGGATAAGTCTCCACAAAGAAATTAGAAGAACTACTAGCATGATGAGGAGAAGGAATTTCTTCCTCTTCATCTCCCTCTTCCTCTCCTTCAGAAGGTAGAGGCTGAAAATCCAACATGCAAATTTTGTCACCAAGCAGAAATATGGAAAGAATTTGCAAAATGAAGATTTGACGAGAAGAAGAGAAGTACTATTTGGCCAACCAAGCAACCTTGCAGACTAGTTTCAATAAATTCAAAATAAGATCCTATTGTTCCTGGAACAACAAAGCTCGCACGGGCCTGCGCAATCTTTTCATCAGTCAGAAAGTCATCTAACTAGATGGAGGGACAAGGAGGAACTGAAATTGTTGTAGGAGGATATACATAATGAACTTGGGGTATCACCCGATCACCAAGATACCAATACCTTCCATGACCACATTCAAACAATGCTTGAAAACCATTAAACTCCAAAGCCCATTCACACTCTGCATACCCCTCACATCCAGCCCAAGGACCTAAAGACATCTGAAAAATCATAAAGAAACCAGAATGAGAAAGGCCAAACCATAATCAAGCACCAAGGATCCCGCACAAAAAAGAGGTGAAGAAGAAGAAGGACTCACATCATCAGCAGTCAAATTGTCAATTACCAAGCGCCAAAATTCCAAAGTGAAGGATAAACTGGTTTTGTATCTTATACAAAACACATAGTGGAAGCAACAAATAAGGATCTATTTCATTCATGATTGATAACGTGCACTATGTAAATTTCAGAATTTAAGAACAAGATAGCGTACCTTGGTGTGGAGAAATTTAAAACAAAGATTAGAAGCACTTGGGAACACTTTTAATCTTCACTCCAATTCCACTTTACGCCCAAGATGTGTGGTCTCTCAATCAGTTTTCAAAGGGAGAATGAAAGTGTGTCTCACTCTCACATACACACCGTTTCTTATATCACTAATAAAAATTTTGTATGTTTCTCCCTTTATAACTAACTGATTATCTAATTGGGCTGACCTATTGGACCTTTCCAATTGAGCTTTAGTGTGTGGCTTGGAGTGGGACCAAAATGGACCAATAACACACTAGCTCCAATAGGCCTTGGGTTTTTCCGTCAACTCTTGACAAGTTCAAAGTTACCATTAATTATATTTAATACCACTATATAAATATAATTGCACTCTGGGCCTTATTAATAAATTATATCCCAAGACTTTATTTTACATGCAACCCCTTCATAAAATATTCGTAGTAATACAAAATCATAAATGTAGACTGCCACTTTGTAAATTACTACATCTTATCCTTAAGTACCCGGTTTAATCCTTTAAAGTTATTCATTATATATTTATGAAATCCAATTTCATAAATATATACTTTAGTAATTTCTTACCAAAGTGGTTAGGCCTAACTTTCTGAATAACTGAACCCATTAAACTTATCTCAAGGGAATATTTTATATCTCCATCAAGAGACTATGAATTCCATCTTGAGAATATATGTTCCATCAACACTAAATGTGGTTGCCCAACATACTAAGGTTTTGATCGTTACTTTAGATCTCACTCCCAATATATCAAAGCAACCTACACCTCATGATCAGGTCCATTATTCTCTCAGGATTAAGAGTTCATGCAAATAGAAGTCGTGAGGTTTATTATTCATTTGACAGTCATTAAGAGAATAATAAATCTCACAGCGGTCCAGTTCAATATGTTTTAACTCTTAAAACATATCAACATATCAACTAGAAGTCTCCACTCCCATGTTCAAGACAAATCATCTTAGATGATACGTTATAGTCTTCGCAGATGAAATGCCAAATTTCATCACCGTCTACGAACTATAAATTTTGAGTTTACAAAGAACTTGTGATTTATATCTTCTGTGACTTTTCACATAAATCACATACTATGCATCTCATGGACTATATGATAATGTCCTAATATTCATGTTACAATTATTTTAGATAATAATAAAACAACTTTATTAATCACAACATTAAGTCATACATAATGTCATACATAGCATCATACAATAGGATTTAAGGGCACACATCCTAACACAAAGAATGCCTGGAGGTCACTGACGAATGATACTGGGGCAACCAACAGAGAAATCTAGGAAAAATGCCAACAACTTCCTCCTAGGTTTCATAACCCACTCCAAAATACTCATACATCCAGACTTGAGAATTGCCATATCACCATTACCACAAAGCCAAAATAATTTCCCAAAACTCACACATAGCAAAAAAAAAAAAAAACAAAAAAAAAAAATCCTAAACCTCACTTGCCAAACAAATGGAGCCCCACCCAAGCATGAAGGACTTCGCCTAGAGAGTTAGGTCATGAAGTGCATCAGAGTAGCATAGGCCATGCCGCCCCAGTCATAATTCCAAATTTATCCAATTTTTCTCAAGCTTTCTAGGTAGCACAGATTCACAGTACTGCCTAAATCTAGACACAAGAAAGTCAAAACAAACAGATGCATGAACATTCGAGCACCTTTTGCCGTAGTCTCACAATGAGGAATATTTTTACATAGCCAAGACAAAGGGATATTGTTACTCCTCATTCTGGAAGGCACTACACCTAGAAGTTTCTTGAGTTCAGTTGAAGTAAAGGAATCATTGACAAGAATTCTTTCACCACCTAACCTTAGACCGGTGATAAAAGAGAAGTCAGAAGGTGTCAACATTACCTCCCCAATACATGGAAAGTGGAAGGTACATTTAGTGTCCTAGAAGCGTTCTGCCAAGGCGAGAAATAACTGAAGATCTTTGTATTCATGTGTCTCATGATTTAACAAAGCTTCAAAGAATGTGCCAAAGCCTGCTTCATTAATGATGTTTTTGATGCTAGAAGACAACGTTGCCATGCACTTTTTAACATTTGGAGACTGCCTCGACTCTTAAGGCTCTACAACACACAAGTTTAGCTCATCAATTTCCATGACCAAACCCATATCACAAAAAAAAAAAAAAAACAATGCCCCACCAAAATTTCACTACAATTAAAATTCTTCACATACCCATACACAATTACCAAATTTTTTTCCATAGCCATAAAAAAGTTCCTACATTTTTGAAATAGTAAAAAATTCAACAAACTCATGCTCATGCACAGATAAATTCCCACATGTCCATAATCATAATTACAAAAATTTTCTAAGAATTAACATCCTATGCACAACAAATTTTTTCAAAATTTCATGCCCACAAGATTTTTCCCATGCCCAAAAATTTTCCATACCCACAAAATTTTGCCATGTCTATAAAACAAAGTTTACACATGCCAATGAACATTTTGCATATCTATCATGAACACATTCACATAAGCCTACCACAAATTTTCACAATGCCAATACTCCCAAAATATAAACCAAAATTCATCCAACAACATCACAATATCTACCTACATTGTCAAAATTCCAAAAGCCACCAACATTTTCCAAATTGTACCATGATATAAAAATACTTCAAGAATGCTCCAAAGCCAACCATTTTCCAACATAACCAATCACACAATGCCTCAAATTCCAAACAACCAAATGACAATTTCTCACCATGAAACTTTCAATGAAACATGCAACAACATTTTTTCCAAGCATAGAAACCAAAGAAAAACTCACCTTGGTGTCTACATGATAATATGGAGCATGGGTACTAAGGTCTTGTAGAAGTCCGTCCTTATCATGCCAATCAAATGTTGGATCATATTTCTTACCATGAAAAGTAAGAAAAGAAGGTCCTTTGGAAGAAGAAGCCATCTTGATGCAAAGAAAAATGGATCTGGAAAATGGGTTTCACCAAAATTGGTGTGTGGTGAAAATGTTCAAAATACAATAATCTAAAGATATATTGATAGAGATGGATGAGGGAAGCTTGAGGAGCTTAAAAAAGTGTTTTTGTGAGAAGAAATGGTGAAAGGAAGAAGAAAAATCAAGGAAAAGAAGAAGGTGAATAGTGACAATGGAGGAAGAAAAGATGAAGGAGAAAAAAGAGAGAGACAAAGATGTGGGGGGCCAAAAATTTGGCCCCCACACTTAAACTCAGCCCACAAACTGAGTCAACTCAATCAAACTGAGTTGACTCAGTCAACCAAAAAAACAAATTTCAAAGTTTTCCAAATATCTTTGAACTCCAAATTTTCAAAATTTTCATCTCCAAATAATAAAGGGGGGAAAGCAAAAAGAATTCCACTTTCTCAATGCCAATTTTTAATTCAAACCTCTAGTTTTCAAAATTTCAAGAAAAAAAAATCAAACCCCAAAATTTCATGATCAAAATTTCAAGTCTTAATTTTCAAAATTCCAATCTCAAAATTTCATATTTCAAATTCCAAATTTCAAGTCAAAATCTCAAAGTTTCAAAAGTCTCAAAATTTTGAATGTCAATTTCAAAACTTTCAAGTTTCAAAAATCAAATGTTTCTCAAAAATAGAATCTTTGTCAATTAAACTTTTCTTGATAAAGTTCAAATCAAGAAGGGGTAAATGAAGATCACACATCTCAGAAACAGTGGGACCACAAAGCACTCATTAGTTAGAGACTGATTCCAAATTTTGATTTTTAATTTGCAGGCAACAACCTGGTTTCAAAGAGGAGAAGCCCTTAATCACTTTAGTCAAGATCAGATTCATTGGTCGCAAGAACCTACATACCCAAGATCAATATCGTGGTCGCAAACATTACTTTAATCAAGATCAGATTCATTGGTCGCAGGAACCTACGTATCCAAGATCAATATCGTGGTCGCAAACATTACTTTAATCAAGATCAGATTCATTGGTCGCAGGAACCCACGTATCCAAGATCAATATCGTGGTCGTAGACATTACTTCAGTCAAGATCAGATTCATTGGTCGTAGGAACCTATGTATCCAAGATCAATATCGTGGTCGCAAACATTACCTCAGTCAAGATCAGATTCATTGGTCGTAGGAACCTACGTATCCAAGATCAATATCGTGGTCACAGACATTACCCCAGTCAAGATCAAATTCATTGGTCGCAGGAACCTACGTATCCAAGATCAATATTGTGGTCGTAGACATTTTATAGCCAAGATCAGATTCATTAGTCCCAGGAACCTACACATCCAAGATCAATATCGTGGTCGCAGACATTACTTTAGTCAAGATCAGATTCATTGATCACAGGAACCTACGTATCCAAGATCAATATTGTGGTCGCAGACATTACTTCAATCAAGATCAAGTCCTTTGGTCGCAAACACTTCTTTCGTCAAGATTAAGTTCTTTGGTGCATACACTTCTTTTGTCAAGATCAAGCCCTTTGGTCGCAAACACTACCTTCGTCAAGATCAAGCCCTCTTGGTTGCAAACAACTCATTATCAAGATCAGAATGAAAAAGTCTCTCAGTCACATCAATTGTCAAGAATCATTTCAAGGTTCATCAACTACCAGCTAAGTCAAGTATTTTTCTTTTTCTGTTTTTTGGTAAAAAAGATAAGGCATTAGTTCTATGTTCCAAAGTTTTAGGTTCACGGGCTAGGAAATCTTTGAAAATTCAACCTCAATTAAATCATGGTAAAAAAAATTAGTGTCTTTATTTTACATTGACATTCGCTTTCCAAACTCTATTAATGAGGTGCATTCTGTAGACACTCGATTTTGCACCCATGATTTAATCAAGGAAGATGACTGGAATGACCATCCAGGTACCTAAAAAATCATTCTTGCATTACATGCATCAATTTGATCTTGCATTACATGCATCAATGTGTTCTTGCATCACATGCATTAATTTGTTCTTGCATTGCATGCATCAGTCTATTCATTGCATATCATAAAAATGATCTTGAGATTCTAACGGTCGCAACGGTGTGTTTGGTTTCTCAATCGAACCATCGGATCGAAAGATATCACATGATAAAGTTTGCACGGTCCATATGCATTGTGTTTAGGAAGAGTCGACCACACATGATTAATTTAAATTAATTCTGATTGGTTAAATAATTAAAATTAATTGAATAATTTTGTGGTTGGTTGATAATTAGTGTTTAAAATAGGGATGCATGCATAGGAATAAAAGGGATGATTGGATAATAATAAAATTGTGGATAATCTGAACTTTATCAAGATTTATTTTAGGATATTTATCTACAAGATAATTGTTCTTAAAAATCCTGAATTATCCAAAAAAGAGATTAAAAAAAATCATAGGCAGAGAATGAAAACACATCTAGGTGCAAGGACCGGTCAAAAAAACCCTAGAAGAGGAGTCCAAATGGCACCCGAACACGAAAGATTGTTCGGTGTTCAAGAGCCAATTTGACACTTCTGCTAAAAGGGTCGAATTTCCCCCTTTAGGCTTTGGCCCAACGGCCTTTGGGTGACGATAAGGCACACCCTTTTTGATCTTTTTGCAAAATGATGCGTCCGGATTCACATCCTAATTGTCTGTGCCTATTTTTTAGAGTCTTCTGGCCCTTATAAATGGAGGTTGGGTCTTATAATTCAACACCTTTTTTTTTACGCTTTGAGAGGCACACGTTTTAAGACTCTCAAATTGCTGATATTTGCTGATCTTCTCTGAGATTTGCTGCAAAAATTAGGGTTTTTAGGTTTCAAAGATAATTGAATAAGTTTCTTTGAACCCTAAAACATCCTCTCAAGAACAAAGAGTGCTCATGCAAGAGGTTTTTTCTATCACCCTATCCTTTTTATGCTTCTTTTATTGATTAATGTTTTTATTCATAATATGAATGATTCGCCATTGTTTTGTTTAAAGCATGATTGTTTTTATGCAATTGTTATAATCTCTTTCTTGAATGTAAATAATCCGCATGTGAACAACTCTTTTTCTTAAAATAAATACGGATTTGCATCTTCATTAGATGTAGATTTGACTTTTTCTTAAAATAAAAACAGATATGCATCTTCATTAGATGTAGATCTGACTTTTTCTTAAAATAAAAACAGATCTGCATCTTCATTAGATGTAGATCTGACTTTTTCTTAAAATAAAAATGGATATGCGTCTTTCTTAGATGTAGATCTGAATTTTTTCTAAACAAAATTGATTTGTATCTTCCTTAGATACATATCTAATTTTTTTAATGCATGCAGATTTTTAAAATAAAGAAAAAGATTTAATATGATTGTGTTTGTTGTATTCATGTTACATAAATTTAAGTTATGACTGAAACTCTCTTCTTAAAAAAAAATATTTTTCATTCTTTTACAACATAAAAACAAATCTAAATTTTTATATCCAAAAACCACTTTTTTCTACATACTACAAAACAAATCTGGTATTTTGACAAATCAAAATCAATTTTTTTTACCAACCAAAAAAGACCTGATTTTTTTAAAAAAAAGAAGAGACTTCATTCATAATAAATTTGTGTGATTTAATTTTTATTTCACATGTTCAACATATCATTCATGTCATAAATAAAAATGGTACATTGGTCACAAAAGTCTAGAAGACTAGACTCTGTCTGGGCGAAATGGGTGTCTAACACCTTCCCATTCCGTAACCTAGCCTCCGGATTTAGGTCATTGGTTAAGTAGATCTACCCTTGTCTTTATTTTATTTTGGTTAGAATGTAACTAGGACAAAAAGCCATGTAATTATTTGGTAGTTTGTAACTAGGACCCAAAGCCATGCAATTTTTCAATTATGTAATTTTTTTAATTCAATCAATGAAGAGAACAATTCAGTCATGTATTTTTTTTCTTATTTTTTTGTATAAAATAAATAAGTGGCGACTCCACACCACTTATCGAAAAGGAGAGGTGCCCTAGAAGGTGCCAAAAATCTCTCTTTTTTTGAAGGGCACTTTTGAGGTCTCTCACAGTTGTGTTAAAGGAAAAAGGAACTCATAGTTCACATGATAATCATGGAGAAAAGAAGGACAATCCACCCATCATTCCAATTTAGGATCTTAGTTCTCCCCTTGATAAGAGGTTTGTTCTTAAAACTCCATTTCCTCAAAGTTTAATTAGTCCTCAGAAAAGTGCACAATTTGGAAATATTTTAGAGGTTTTTAAGCAAGTGCAAATAAACATTCTATTTCTTGATGCAATTCAACAAGTTCCTACTTGTGCTAAGTTTCTCAAAGATCTTGCCACATTGAAGAGAAAGACAGATGTCCCTAAAAAAGCATTTTTGACAGAGCAAGCTAGTTTAATCATTCAGAATAAATATCCAGTGAAATGTAAGGACACTGGATCTCTTACAATTCATGCAAGATTGGGGATCGTCTCATTGAGCGAGCTTTGTTAGATTTGGGGGCAAGTGTGAACCTAATGCCACATTCAGTTTATTTACAGCTAGGTTTGGGGGAGCTGAAACCCACAACCATGATACTCCAATTAGCTGACAGATTTGTTGAAATTCCTAGAGGTATTGTTAAGGATGTGTTGATTAAGGTGGATGCATTCTATTTTCCTGTTGATTTTGTTGTGTTAGACACTGAGCCTACTCTAAATGCCAGTACACAAATCCATGTCATTTTGGGTCGCCCTTTCTTAGCCACATCCAATGCTTTGATAAATTGTCGAAGTGGTGTGATGAAGATTTCTTTTGGAAATATGGCTGTTGAGCTTAATATCTTTGACGTAAGTAAGCAAGTACTAGACAATGAGGATATATGTGAAGTTAACATGATTGAGGGTCCATGATACTTTCATACAATTAAGTTGTGAGGATTCCCTAAAGGCTTGTTTAACCCTTTTTTATTGCAATTTGGATATTGAAAAATCAATTGAGGAGGTCAATGCATTGTTGGATTATGTTCCTCTCTTAAGTATTGGTAGCTAGCAACCAAAAGTAGTCCATATTCTATTTTGGGTACACCAATTGATAAGTATACTTCAAGAGCATAAGGAAGCTATAGGTTGGACAATTACTGATATTAAGGGTATTAGTCATTCTGTGGTTATGCAAAGAATTCACTTGGAAGAGACTGCTAAATCCTCCTAACATGTTTTTGACCCAAGTAAGTTACAATCTCATTGGACTAATCAAGTCATAGTTTGCATTATTTATCTCCATGGTGTTGTTGAGGTTTGGATGGTCCTGTTTATCAGGATTGATCTCCAGTTGTGTTAAATCTTTTTGCAAAAAAAAAAAAAAAAAAAAATCTTGTTTATTTTTTGCATTTATTTTAATATTTGTGTTTATTTTCTTGTTTAGTTTTATACTCTTTTGTTCTAGCTGATATTTGACAGAAATTAAAATTTATAACAATCATCTTGTTCAAGGTACGTCTCTTCCTTCTTCTTACCTTACTTGTTTCTACTTGGTTCTCATGTTGCATATTAATATTTTGTTGTCTTTTCATTCAAGACATATATTTGAGAGTATCATTTTTAACATTGAGGACAATGTTTGGTTTAGGTTTCGAGGGATGTACATAGATTTCTATCTTTCTGTTGTGTTTTGTTTAGTACCAAAAAAAAAAATCTTTTGCTAGCTTGAGGTTTATGTTTTGAGTTCGTTATACTACTCTTCCTTAAAGAATTTCATTGCTTTCATGCTGAATTCATTGCATATGCACATAGCCACTCAGACACAACTTGTTGTTGAATGATAAAAGTGATGAGAAAATCTTGAAGATAATAATATGGAGACTATAAGAGTTTTGAGCCAATCACTTTATTTTTGGAGGTTTATTTAATTTTTCTAATCTTAAAGTTCATTTGGAAGTGTGCAACATATTTCCCTTGTTGTAGTCTTATTGTTCTTTCTTTTGGCCAAGAAAAAAAAATTATTTTTATGCCACACTTGAATCTTTTGAAGTCATTGATATTGAATGAACTATACTAGTCTTTGAGAGATGAGATTAGGCTATTTTTGACTACTTTGAGCCATATATTTGTTTTTATTTTTCTTTCTTGATACATCATCGATAGTCATCCTGTTGAGCATTTTAATTAGCCTTTCTTTCTTAAAGCCCTTATCCATAGTGTTTCAAGATGGAATTTGATCAGTTTGTTTCAATGTGGTGGTTGTGCGAGAATTCAAAGAAGGAAGGGGAAAGAAAAAAGAAGAAGAAAGGAAAAAAAATGGAAAAGTGTCAAAAATAAGAAAATAAAAAGGGTTCAGAAGTGTAAAAGGAAGGAATATTGCTTTGAAGAAGAAGAGTTGAAAAAAAAAATGTTGAATGAAAATTCCAAAAAGAGTTGGCATTCCGACAAATCTTGAAAACACTTCTTATTATTTACCTTCACCCATTTTTATTTCATTCCCTTTGCTTTTACCTTACAGTATGTCCTAATAAAGTCCTTATTTGATCTTGAAGATTGTGTAGTTTAGATATTGATATGACTGAATAAAAAGTGTGGTATAAATTCTTTTTGGCATCCTTTCATGAGACTACTTGTTCTTTCTTGATTAAGCGTTTTTCATGTGATTTATATGTGAGGTGTTTGATTTTGCTTACATTATTCTGCTCACATATATTATTGAGAGTGTTATACCCCATTTCAATGTGATTTCATTTGTTAAGTGATAACACCAGAAAGATTTGAGTTGAAGCATACTTTCGAATAGAGATTCAAGTTTATTCTCAAACTAAGAGTATGTTTGGGTTGGCTACCACTTTTCACTTACATTGAGCTTTGATGGCATGTGAAATTCCTTTAGCATTTGTAGTGTTTTTGAAATTGAACTAATCTTCTTTGCAAAAGACTAATGAAAAAAAAATGTTTTGTTTGATTTTGTTTGTTTTTTTTTATTTTAATATTCATTCTCAGAATTTTGTGGGTATATTCACTGCAAACCGTCACAAGACTATAACTCGTCCACTAATGTAAGCTAGGGGTTTAAAGACTTGTTACATATGCTAAATGCAATTGAAAATTCCAACAAAAGTGGACTAGTTAATTAGGATTTCCTTTTTATTTGTTTTTAATTTCTTTGTTGAAAGCTTGGATTTGTGTAAAAACACAAGAGCTTGTTTAGACCCCAAAATAAAAGATTATGGCTCGGTTGCTTTTACTCTAACTTATTAAAGTGCGGAACAAGAGTAAATGAGGTGCAATGAACTGATAGCTACTCTAGTGCATAAACATGAACAACAAACAATAAAAGTAAAGCATAAGAGTAAGGGAAGAGAGATGCAAACACAAGATAACACCGAGACGTGTTATCGAAGAGGAAATCGAAGAACTCGGCAAAAAATCTCTATGTCGCCTTCCAAGCAGTAAATCGATCCACTAGACAATAAGTTGGGATACAGGAATAGCAAGAGACCCTCCAAGTCTAATCTATCCAATGCACTTAAGCCCTCCAAGCTCCTACTCCAACAAGGCTTCTCGGAACTGTGTCTTGTCTAGTTTTCCGGATCCCGCAATACACCCAATTGTATCCGCTAAGCCTCACCTGCTTCTTTTGGCAAATCCCCAAAACTTCCAAAGCTCCAAAACACTCTCTACACTTTGAAAAGGTGTGGGTTATGTTTGGGTACAAATCTCGTCTCAAGGTATGACAATGGAAGAGGGAAGGTGAAGAGGCTACAATGATTTCTCACTAAGGATGAGTAGCTCTCTCTCTAAAAGGATGGGTGTGTGTATTGTAGAAAACCTATCTAGGGTTTTTCTCTCTGAATGACCTCCTTTTCTTTTAGGGGTAATGAGGGTATATATATAGTATGGGTGAAAGGTAAGAAAGTCACACTTAAAAATCCTCTAGGCAGAGAGTTTCACAGGTATCTCACAAGAAGGCCTTACCCGCGAGACACTCGCGAAATCCTCCATGCTTGCATGACTCTTCAGCTTCCAACATGTGCTTCTCAAGTGGCTCTTTCGCGGGTAAGCTTCTAGCGAGACACTTGTGAAATCCACTGATTCTTCATTTTTATGCTCGATTTTTTACCAACTTAATACTAAACCCAATACAATAAAATCCCACAAAATACAAGGAACAAATTAAAGCAAATACAACACTTTTTGTCATGGAATAAAGCCAACATAAAACATAGTTGTAAATCACAACTTTACATTTATTTTGTTTTACACTTTATCTGTTTTGCTCAAGGACTAGCAAAATGTAGGTTTGGGGGTATTTGATGTGCATGAAATATATATATAATAAAATATTCTTATATTTGCATTTTTGGCCATACTTTTAAGCTATCTTGCGACTGATTGTATATTATATTTGTTTAATAGGTGAAAAGGGTTTTACGTGCAAAATGGGGCTAAGTCTATTGCTAATCCAACTTGAAAGACCTGGAGGGCATGAAGTAGAGAAAAGAAAAGCAAGAAGAGCTATGCGAGAAGAAAGAAAATTAAAGAAAGGAGTCCCGGATGCACACGTGAAGGAGTAAAAGAAAAGAAAATGATAAATGACAGTAGAAGTGCTTTCGTGGGACTAAGAGATATACAATGGGATTGTGGTTTTAATTGCTCTTTGTTAACTTGGGCTTCTCTTTTGGGCTACTTTGGTTGTGGTTGTTAAAAGCAAGCAGCACAACTTGAAGCGTAGCGTGTGGCTTGCAATCGTAGTTTCACTTGTATTAGGGAATTTCATAGAGTCAGGTGGCTTCTCTTGGAAGTGTGTGTCTTTGTGTGATATAAATATGAGGAAACAGAAAAGTAAGGCTAGTGCTAGGGGCTGGAGCGCAAGAAGCAGGCAGCCGCATGTGGCTTCCTCTATGGCTTTTCTCTACCATTGTGACTATTTCTTTCACTATTTTATTTGTCTAGTTTAATGTTTGGTATTTTATTCTTGTGTTATATCTCAATTACCATGAGTAGCTAAATTTATAATTACGGTTGAAGATAAAACCTTGTTAAGGATTATTAGTAATATTTATGTGATTTGATTTTTCCCACAATAGTTGTTCTTTAATGATTTAAATTGTTCTTGCTTCATATCAATTGACTAAGACGGGATTCAAGATATGAGTTCAATCATGTTTTTCTCATGATTTAGGATTTGTCTTAATTAATTGAATGCTTGGTTTATTATTTCTTAATTTTAAAATTGGATATCTCTTGTGATTTGTTTGGCTACGGATACAAATTGATGATTTGATTTTATACCTAGGAAGCAAAGAAGAACATGCTTTAGATATTTAAATAGAAGTTTTAATGATAATATTCTCTGTCACGCACCAAACCCAAAAGGGTCTAAAGCATGAGAAATACACCCCAATGGTACTTGTAGATCTTTCCTTTTTGCCAAATCAAACTATAGGAGATTTTTATTTTCCTTTCTATTCCACAGGATAAGAATATATAACCATACTAAAATCTCCACATTACAAGTCAGAGTTCTATAACATATTTACGAACAATAACTAAAAAATCATGTGTCTCCACATAATACATGAATATATTACAAAACTCTGATTAAATTACACAAAGTTACAATCTTATCAAGAATAAGGACCTTAACATCGAGTCTAGGCCTACCACGCCAAAGGCTAACAAAACTCTAGCGACCCACCTCTAACAGAATTCATTAAGATCAAATTGAGCATAGCAAGATCGAGTCACCAACCATTTACAGCAAGAGTTTCCAAATTTAACATTGCACTCTAATCGTCACCAAAGAGGTAAGCTCCATACCCAAGGTATAGCTAATGAATCTGAAAAACTGTTAGAGGGTGGAATGAGCAAACGCCCAGTAAGTAGCATAATTAATGGGGGTGAGGGAAATGCAAGTTTCATCTTCAATAGTAATAATATGACAAGAATGATTAAATAATGAAACACAAAGTTTCTCAAAGTAAATACCTTGAAACTATATACTATAATCTGTGAGCACCAACAATATAATTTCCAAAACCATAATATCTAACCTAAGGTAAATTATCACAAATATACCACACTACCACATAGACCGGTTAGGGGATCCACCCATTCACAACTGGTATGATATTGTCCAATCTGGTATGCAAACTCTTGGCCCCATGGACAGCAGCCTCACCCATACTCTCAAGGTTTTTCTCTCCCCCCATGGGCAGTAGAGAGAGCGCATTAAATAGGACCTCTCTTGCATGTGGTCTCTTGGCCCTATGGGCAGCAGCCTCACCCACACACAATCAAGGAACCTCTTCCCCCCATGTGCCGCAGGGAAGAACACGTCATCGAAAGTGAAAGGGCACTGACCTAAATTTGATTCCGTTGTCATAAAGACTACGAAAACCAAATCGGGTGATCACCGGGACATCACACATGACATGGGGTTAAAATTACATAAAGCTCACAGTATACATTTCCTTTCAAATATAGTTTATATCCTGGTAGTTTCAGAAAAACCTTAAATAATCTAACTTCCACAAAGCTTGTAAGGTTTTCAACTTCATTCTTGTCAAGAGATTTTCTATCAATTTCCCAAATAATACAAGACAAGATAAGCATCTTTACATTTTCTAATATATCATAAAATTCATGATTTCCTTATCAAAGATTAAATAAAAGAAGCTCATTTTTTTCCATCTCAACAATTCATGCATTTTCCCAAATGCAATACCAAATATGATGCATTTTTATAGTTCTTAAGGAAAATATAGTTTCCATAGGTAGTTTCCAAAAGCGTGTCTAACCCAAAAACAACATTTATGCAACATGGTTATTTTTCAAAAATCACATTAAAAAGCTACTTACCTCGCAACCACAAAAGCCTAATTCTCCAAGCTCCATGGAGATTAGCTAGAACTTAAATAATATCAAGTAAACCTATCACAATAAGCATAGAGCTTGAATACAATTTAGGAATTGCATCTAGCTACAATTTAGGATTTGCCAAATAAACACTTAATTAGGCAAGCCTAATATTTAACCTCATCAATAATAATATATTTCACTTCCAAAGTTTCTCAACAAATTGATTCACAAAGCATAAACTTCAATTTATAAAGTTAACCCATTTAATATCATCTCCAACATTATGACTAACTTTCATAAAATTTACACTACATCATTAAGAGACCCATGAAAGCAAAATCAAAATATCCTCCAAGACAAGAAATTCAGAACTTCAACTAATTCCAAATAAACCCAATGGCAATGGAAAAAATTAAATTTACCAACCATCACATGTTATAACTTAAGACCCCTAAATTTTCCACCATAAATAAGCCTTAGATAGTCATCATTAACATAAACCATAAACCCACTCATCGAACAATTCCACCAATACAAAACCCATACATATAAACACATAAATATCACTTCCAATGCTCATAAATCACATGGATATCATTATCAAAGCTTAGACTAAAGAACCTCAAGTAAAAGCATATAAATCCACCAAAAAGATTAGAAATATTTACCTCAAATAAAATATGTGAAGGTGCTTAGAGGTTCTTAAGGATATTCCGGTGACATTGCCGGAAAAATGATGGTGGAGATGGTGGCATAGAGGTACCGGTGGAAGAGTGTGAGGCAGTGGAGAGGAGTGTTATACTAAAAATGAAAAAGAAGAAAAAGGAAGAAAGGTGAGGTGAGGAGCTTTGGCCGGTCAAAGAGATAAAGAGATAGAGTGAAAAATGAGTGGTGGGGAAGGGTGTGGTAGGTGGGAGCACGTGAGACACATACAAATCTGACTTTTCTACTTTTTTATTTTTTTTATGTTATTGGGACGTTACATTCTTCCTTTCTTATAAAAATTTTGTCCTCGAAATTTTACATACCTTGATCTTGAAAAAGGTTTGGGTATCTTGACAACATAACATCCTCAGGCTCCTAAGATGTCTCTTTCACCAAATGATTCTTCCAAAACACCTTTACCCAAGATATTGTTCTATTGCGTAAGACTTGCTCCTAATGATCCAAAATCTCTACCAGAATTTCTTCATATGACAAATCATCTTTAGTCTAAATAGGCTCATAGCTCAATACATGTGAAGGGTTAGGAATGTATTTCCTTGACATAGACTCATGGAAAACATTATGAATTTCTGACAGGGTTGGTGGTAGGGCAATTCTATATGCAACTTCATCCACTCTCTCCAAGACCTCAAAAGGCCCTACAAAGCTAGGGTTTATCTTACCCTTCTTACCAAATCTCATTACTCTTTTCATTGGTGCAACCCGTAGGAAAACTTTATCTCCAATTTCAAGTTCTAAAGCCTTCCTTTTAATGTCATAATAGCTCTTTGTCTACTTTGGGTTGCTCGTAGTTGATCACAAATCATATTCACCTTTTCACAAGTCCTCTGAATAATCTCTGGCCTCAAGATTTTGGTTCTCCAACCTCATCCCAACAAATTGGGGATCTACACTTTCTCCCATACAAAGCCTCATAAGATGCTACTTCAATACTTGAATGGTAACTATTATTGTAAGCAAACTGTAAGCAAACTCTACCAGAGGTAAGTGACTAGCCCAACTCCCTTTAAAATCCAAAACACATGCTCTCAACATATCTTCCAAAATTTAAATAGTCCTTTCAAACTGTCCATCTGTCTAAGGGTGGAAAGCTATGCTAAAATCAAATCTAGTACCCAAGGCCTTTTGCACACCACCCCAAAAATGAGAAGCAAACCTTGGATCTCTATCTGAAACAATAGAAGTAGGTACATCATGAAGTCTCACAATCTCATCAACATAGAATTAAGCTAACTGATCAAGGGAATAGTTCATCTGAATAGGGAGGTAATGTTCTAATTTTGTCATTCTATCAACAATCACCCAAATAGCATTATAACCCTTAGGAGATCTCGGCAATCCTAAAATGAAATCCATAGAATTTTTCTCCCATTTCCATTGGGGAATAGGAAATGATTGCAACAAATCTGAGGGTCGCTGGTGCAACACCTTAACCTGCTGACAAGTCAAGCATTGCTCTACAAAGTGAGCAATCTCTCTTTTCATATTATTCCACCAAAAGTTTTCACGAAGATCATGGTACATCTTTGTACTAGCTAGATGTATTGTATATGGGGAACAATGCACTTCCTCTAGAATCTCCTTTTTAATCAATAGATCATTTGGCACACAAAGTCTACTCCTAAATCTTAAAACACCATCCTCAAAAGTAGAAATTTAGATATCTTTCCACTACGCACCTCATCCATGATTTTCTTTAAATGTGAGTCATTGTCTTGTGACAATTTAATTCTTTCTACCATTGAACGCTTAAACTAACCAAGTAAGCCTCAGAATGGCCTATAACAACCTCAATCTCCATCCTTTCTAGATCAAGAATAATTTCCTTTCGAGTGGTTAGCAAAGCAACTGAATAACTTGAAGGTTTTCTACTAAGAGCATCAGCTAAAACATTAGCCTTACCAGGATGATAGTTAATAGAACAATCATAATTCTTAACCAGTTCCAACCATCTCCGTTGCCTCATATTTAACTCCTTTTGGGTAAAGAAATACTTCAAACTTTTATGATTAGCGAAAATCTCGCATCTTTCCTTATACAAATAATGTCTCCAAATTTTCAAAGCAAAAACAACTGCAGCAAATTCCAAGTCATGAGTGGGATAATTTTTCTCATAATTTTTCAACTGACGAGAGGCATAAGCCATAACCTTCCCATTTTGCTTCAACACACAACCAAGTCCCTTATGAGGAGCATCACTATAAATTACAAAACCCCCTGTACTTGAAGGGATAGTAAACACTGGAGCTGTGACCATTCTCCACTTTAGCTCTTGGAAGCTTTTCTCACCTTCTTTCTTCCACTCGAATTTAACATTCTTCCGGGTTAATTGTGTCAAAGGAGCCGCAATGTAGGAAAATCCCTTTACAAATCTTCTATAGTAACCAATAAGGCCCAAGAAACTTCTAACCTTACTCACATTTGTAGGCCTATCCCAATTAACCACCGCTTCTATCTTATTAGGATCCACCGTAATTCCATCCTTAGATATCACATGACCCAAGAACACCACTTGATTCAACCAAAATTCAAACTTCTTCAGTTTGGCATACAACTTCCTTTCTCTTAGAATCTGTAAAACAATCTTCAAGTGTTCTTCATGCTCTTCTTGACTCTTAGAATAAATCAAGATATCATCAATGAACACAATGACAAATCGATCCACGTACTCATGAAATACCCTATTCATCAAATCTATAAGAGCAGCAGGGGAATTAATTAATCCAAAAGGCATCACCAAAAATTCATAATGACCATATCTAGTTCGAAAGGATGTCTTTGGTATATCCTCACCCTTAATCTTCAACTGGTGGTAACTAGAACAAAGATCAATCTCAAAAAAGACTTGTGCTCCTTGCAATTGATTGAATAGGTCATCAATATGAGGCAAAGGATATTTATTCTTAATGGTGACTCTATTAAGCTCACAGTAATCAATACATAACCTCATAGACCCATCCTTTTTCTTGACAAATAAAACTGGAGCTCCCCAAGGCGAGGCACTAGGGCGAATAAACCCCTTGTCTAGCAATTCTACCAATTGCTTCTTAAATTCTTTCAACTCTGTGGGTGCCATTCTATATGGTGCCTAAGAAATAGGTGTAGTACCTGGAAGGAGATCAATAGAGAACTCAATCTCACGATCCGGGAGCAACCCAGGTAGATCATCAGGAAAAACATCCAAAAATTCCCTCACAATGGGAATGTCTCCTATCTCCAATTCTCTACTTTGTAAATCCACTATACTAGCAAGAAATCCTTGGCATCCCTTTCTAAGCAAGCGGTTTGCTTGTATGCATGATATCACACGAGGCATAAAAGGCAAACACAAAGCCTTAAATAGAAATTCTGATTCACTAGGAGGCCTAAACACCACCTTTTTCTCAAAACATTGCACACTAGCATTGTAAGAAGCCAACCAATCCATGCCCAAAATAATATCAAAATCATGCATATCTAATAACACCAAGTTAGCCAATATCTCTCTACCCTCAATACAAAGAATACAATACTTAAACACAAGATTAGTCATTAAAGTATCACCAACATGGGTAGAAACCAATAACTCCAAAATCAAGTAGTTCAGGGCTCTCAATAACTTTCCCATCTTTAGCAACCAATTCTCTGCTGCCATTGGGTCAGGTTCACCATTAAAAGTTTGAGGGTTTTGCTTATGGAACTCCCCAAAAGAACAACCCTCCTACCTACGCTCACCACCTTGGACTGATCTAGCAATCCTAGCATAGATCTTGTCTGCCACCTCATCAATTTCACCACCACCAGGAATGACAAATCTCTCACGCTCTTGGCATTGCCTAAGGCCATGGAGCTGTAACCTCATCCACATGCCTTACTTTACGTGCTTTCTTTTTAGGAGGCATAGTGTACCAAAGTACTTATACCTATACCCAAGAAACAAGCAAGTAAATCACAAGGCAACATAGAAGGTTAGCATAAAAAGATAAATAAGCAAAAAGGAATAGCATGTGGAATCTGAAACGAAAGTACAAAATAAAGAATTCATCAAACCCCTAATGCTCTGACTTAGATCAAAATCAATTCCTATTTTCAAAAGTCTACAGAATCATAACCTAAGCTCTGATACCATTACTGTCACGCCCCAAACCCAAAAGGGCCTAAAGCGTGAGGAATACCCCAATGGTACCTGTAGATTTTTTTCTTTTTGGCAAATCAAACTATAAGAGATTTTTATTTTCCTTTCTATTCCACATGATAAGAATATATAACCATACTAAAATCTCCACATTACAAGTCAGAGTTCTATAACACATTTACGAACAATAACTAAAAAATCATGTGCCTCCACATAATACATGAATATATTACAAAACTCTAATTAAATTACACAAAGTTACAATCTTATCAAGAATAAGGACCTTAACATCGAGTCTAGGCCAACCACGCCAAAGGCTAACAAACCTCAAGCGACCCACCTCCAAAAGAATTAATTAAGGTCAAGTTGAACATAGCAAGATCGAGTCACCAACCATTTACAGCAAGAGTTTCTAAATTTAACATAGCACTCTAATCATCACCAAAGAGGTAAGCTCCATACCCAAGGTATAACTAATAAATTTGAAAAACTATTAGAGAGTGGGATGAGCTAACGCCCAGTAAGTAGCATAATTAATGGGGTTGGGGGAAATGCAAGTTTCATCTTCAATAATAATAATAATAAGACAAGAATGATTAAATAATGAAACATAAAGTTTCTCAAAGTAAATACCTTGAAACTATATACTATAATCTGTGAGCACCAAAAATATAATTTCCAAAACCATAATATCTAACCTAAGGTAAATTATCACAAATATACCACACTACCACATAGATCGGCTAGGGGACCCACCCATTCACAACTAGCATGATATTGTCTTCTTTGGTATGTAGACTCTTGGCCCCATGGACAGCAGCCTCACCCATACCCTCAAAATTTTTCTCTCTCCCCATGGGCAGTAGAGAGAGCGCATTATATAGGACCTCTGATGCGAACCTCAATCGACACGCTTTGAGACCCAACAAAAATATTGGAATATTTACCCAGGAAAACTAAAATTCAGATTTATGATAGAAACCCTGACCCAACGTTTATAAGAGAAACGCAAACCAAAGGTATAAGTTGACCTTGACCCAATGATTATAAAGAATCACGAACCAAAGGTATAAAGTTTGAACGCCACAAGGAAGAATCCTTGATAAGTTCACTGTTCTTGAAGAACCAAAAGAGAGCAAAGCCTCACCTTTTCTGATTTCTATTCAATAATTTTTCTAAAAAACGTTTACAGACTTCAGAGCCTATTTAAGGGCTCCATAAAACTTGACAGACAATAAAATATATTCTAAAATAACTCCTAATTGATACCTTACCATATCAGGAATCAAGTTTGACCTAAAAAGTATTAAATGCACCTAAAAACAAGGAAAATACCTAAAAAACGTACTAAATAATAAAACCCTAAATAAAAATTGATTTGGTCTGAAATTAGCAGATCCAAAATAGGAAAAAAATCTGCCTTAACTGATATAGAGCTGGAAAGTCAATCAGCCATTAATTCATGCCATAAATCACTCCCAATTAAGCCAGATCAGCCCTAAGTAGCTTGAATTAAATTTATTACACTTTCATCTTTCTTTGGGCCAAGCTTGGAATGTCCTGCGTTAGAATCAGCCCAAATCCTCACTATGGTAAACAAGCATATAATCTCTCATTCTCCTAAGGTACTTGAGAATATGCTTTACAGCTTGCCAATGTTTTGGTCCTGGATTTGATTGATATCGGCTGACCATGCCAACTGAATAACAAATATCTGGTCTAGTACAAAGCATGACATACATGAGACTTCCCACTGCAGAAGCATAAGGAACTTGTCTCATCATATTTTCTTCCTCTTGAGTCTTAGGCCTTTGGTCATCAGACAGAGGAACTCCATGTCTAAAAGGAAGCAATCATTTCTTGGAGTTTTGCATGCTAAACCGTTCTAGAACCTTATCTATATATCCAGCTTGTGATAAGCCTAACATCTTATTCTTGCGATCTCGCCAAAGCTTGATCCCTAGAATAAAGTTAGCCTCACCCAAGTCCTTCATATCAAATTGGCTTGACAACCAAACTTTAACCGATGACATTACCCCTACATCATTTCCAATGAGTAGAATATCATCAACATAAAGCACTAGGAACATTACTACTTTGTCTCGATGCCTTTTGTACACACATGGTTCATCAAGATTTTGTTCAAAACCAAATGACTTGATTGCTTGATCAAATCTGATGTTCCATGACCTAGATGCTTGTTTAAGTCCATAAATGAACCTATTCAACTTGCATACCATATGCTCTTGGTTCTTTGCTATGAAACCTTCTGGTTGCAACATGTATATTTCTTCTTCAAGATTGCCATTAAGAAATGCAGTCTTGACATCCATTTGCCAAATCTCATAATTATAATGAGCAGCAATGGATAAGAGAATTCTGATAGATTTAAGCATGGCTACTGGCGAAAAAGTTTCATCATAATCAATACCTTCTTTTTGTGTATACCCTTTTGCCACTAGTCTTGCTTTAAAGGTTTCAACCTTTCCATCTATCCCTCTCTTTCTCTTGTAAACCCATTTGCAACCAACAGGTTTAATGCCGTTAGGCGCCTTTACAAGATCCCATACATGATTAGAATCCATAAAATCCAATTCAGATTTCATAGCTTGGACCCAATGATGTGCATCTATATCACTCATTACTTCATCATAAGTGTAAGGATCCGATTCAACCTCTTCTGAGATAGCCTCATAAGTTTCTCCCAAACCTATGAATCTTATAGGAGGTCGAACAATTCTCCCACTACGACGAGGCACCTGTGTACTAGACATCTCATAAGTAGTATCTTGTGGTGTATCTAATACAACCACATCATCCCTATTTTCATCCATTGGTTGTTCAACTACAGGTGCATTCATTTCAGCCAAGACAACTCTACTTCTAGGAGTAAAATTATTCATATAGTCATTTTCCAAGAATTTGGCATTTGTGCTAACAAACACTTTATTATCCTTATGACTATAGAATAAACCTCCAACTGTTCCTTTTGGATACCCTACAAAAAATGCTACTTCTGTTTTAGATCGTAACTTGTCGACTTTCCTTTCAACACATGTCTTGGACAACCCCAAATGTGGAGATGTCTCATACTAGGCTTACGCCCATTCCACAACTCAACAGGTGTTTTAGCAAAAGACTTCGAAGGTAATAAATTCGGGAAGATACATTGCGGTATTTAAGGCATATCCCCAAAAAGAAATTGGTAGAGTCGAATAACTCAACATGGACCTAACCATATCTAAAAGAGTCCTATTCCTTCTTTCTGCTACACCATTTTGTTGTGGAGTTCCAGGTGCAGTCAACTGGGATATAATCTCATTTTCAGTCAAGTAATCCTTAAAATCACCAAGAAGGTATTCGCCACCTCGATCAGATCGAATGGCCTTTATGTATTTACCCAATTGATTCTCAACTTCAGCCCTAAACTCTTTGAACTTTTCAAAGGCTTCGGACTTCCGTTTCATTAGGTACACATAACCAAATCTAGAGTAATCATCAGTGAAAGTAATAAAATACTCATAGCCACCTCTTGCTTGGATTGACATAGGACCATATACATCTGAATGTGCTAGTTCTAGCAAATCTTGGACTCTTCTACCTTTTGCATTAAAAGGTCGTTTGGTCATCTTACCTTCTAAACAAGATTCGCAAACTGGAAAACCATCAAAGTCCATGGGCTGTAAAATTCCATCTTTGATTAGTCTTTGAATCCTACTTGAATTAATATGACCTAAACGCAAGTGCCATAGATATGCATCACTAGTAGAAGGAAACTTTCTCTTTAATGATTTCACATGAGAGTTACTATCTAATTCAGAATTGTATAATTCATGCTTATCAGGAGTTAAAATATAAAGACCACCTACAATATTGCAGACGAGATAAACACTTTATCCTTCTTTATTACAACATTGTCTTTCGGGATAACACAATATCCATGTTTACCTAAGTAAGTTGCGAGAAATTAAATTCCTACGAACATTAGGTACATACAAACAGGTTTTCCAATATTAAAACTCTAGACTTAAAACACAAATTAAACACTCCAACAAACTTCAACCGGAATCTTGCTCCCATCGGCCAAAGTAAAAAATAGTTCTCCCTCATTCAACTTTTTTGGTCTCCGGAACCCCGCAAAGAATTGCGTATATGATTAGTACAACACCGAATCCACACACCGGGAATCATTGGATTACGTACCAAACATATTTCAAGAAGAAATGAACTTTTCATACCTTTATTCTTGGCAAATTCCTTGTATGTTGGACAATTCCTCTTCCAATGTCCTTTCTCACCACAATGGAAACACTTTCCTTTGGTTTTCTTTCCTTTGTTGGCAACCCCTAAGGCAATTTGTTTACCATCTTTCTTAGTGAAGTCCTTCTTCCGACTTAGGTTGAGAAGTAGAAGCTTCACCCACATTGGCTTCAACACTAGAAGTACCAAGGATGCCTTCCGCCGCCACTAACTCATTCATTAATTCAGACAAAGAATAAATCTTTTTGTTCATGTTATAATTGAGTCGAATTCGGAGTATCATATCCACTTGGGATTCTCCATCAATGTCGGCACCTAAAACTTCTAATGTGTTCAGATTAGCAATCATCCTAAGACAATCCATTTTGGTATTATAAATTTGCCTCATGTCCGAAGCAAGTTCTACATCCTGCATTTGATGTTGTAGAACATTTGAGATAGATGCTAGGATGTAGCACTTGGCCATCTCATTAGATTTCTGCCAACGATCATATCGTTGTTTTTCCTCAAGAGGAGCATCTAATGAAGGAAAGTTAGGACATGGTTGAGTAAGCACATATTTGTGCTCTTCAAGAACAATGTCCAAATTTCTTTTCCAATCAACATAGTTTGTTTTGGTTAAGAATAGCAACAAGTGGGCTAAATGATGCCATGACAAAATCTGAAAATAATAAACATGAATATAATAAGTAAATTGGACATTATCAATTTTGCATAAAAACATATAATATGGAACCTTAATAAAACCATAAAATAATATATGCAACGACAACCCAATCTCATATTCAATATCCCTCAGCATAGAGTGAACATAAAATAATATGATTGATTGAGAACTATTATCATTATTAGTGCTATCATGATAACTCTTATCAAACACTAATAATATGCCGTTTTACATTTAGCCTCTAAGTAATAATAGTAAGAACTCAGCATAGAGGATACTAAAATACTTAGTCTAGTGTATACCATTGTCTAGAATCATGTGTAACCATATCTCATCCCTTTAACAGGCTTATTTTGTAGTACCATGATAAAACACCCTCCGCATGGAATGCAAAGCTCGAAACTAAGACAAGGTGTTTATCAAACCACTATAAACCAAGAAATTCAATCTTGTAGGACCATGAAATAAATACTCCATGGAATGCTAAACCCAATGGCAAAGACAAAGTATATATTTCACACAACCAACAATGGAGACCGTGAGATCCAACCCTTGAATCTCTCTCCCACTAGATATTTTAAAATAAAGGTTTTTAAGATTAAGTCCCACAATAATAATGCTAGACACGTTGAAAAAATAATCCTAATCTAATTAGGAATAAATTTCTTAACCCTAGCATTAATATATATAAATATATATATAACGTAATAAAAACCCTTATTACATATAAAAATTCATATTATATTATATATAATATAATATACCAATTAATATATGTAATATGTATTTAATTACATTAAGTTATATATGTGTATTAAGTATATTATAATATAATATATAACATATATTATAATATAATATATATATATATATATATATATGTATTACATTACGTTATGACATATATATATTATAATATTATATTACAATTTTTCCTTGACAACATATATTTTTGTCAGAAGATTTGAATCTACAAGGATTCACCTTTTTCAAAACAACAAAAAATGGTCAAAGCAAGCAATATAGTCCAAAAGGTGCAAAACTTCAACCATTCACAATACGGTTACATAACTGTTGCTCTTGAAGAAAGTTTCACGGACTCACTTTCTTCAAAACTAAAAGTGGCCAAGCCATGGTCAAACCATGCATTAACCGTGGGCCAAAAAGATGCATTCACAAGTCCCATTCGGCCAAAAAGTACATGCATTATATAACTTTCGGCCATCAATGCTTTCGCGTGAAATGATGAAAAACCTTTAGATAATTAACCGCCTTGGACATGACAGTTATATTTGAATCGTTTATGGCATATGAACATCACGGAATCATATTCATTAAAATCAAAAGCATGACACAACATCATAATTTGATGCAGAAAATTGAAACATAATGATAACAGTTTTTCTTAAATTCAAAAATTGAATCACACGTATACAATCATGATATGAAAACTGGCTTCGATACCAATTGAAGGAAAAATTACGGTTTTGCATCTCATGCAAAACCCACAATGAAGCGACAAACAAGGATCTATTTCATTCATGATTGATAACGTGCACTATGTAAATTTCGAATTTAAGAACAAGATAGCGTACCTTGGTGTGGAGAAATTCAAAACAAAGATTAGAAGCACTTGGGAACACTTTTAATCTTCACTCCAATTCCACTTTACGCCCAGATGTGTGGTCTCTCAATCAATTTTCCAAAGGGAGAATGAAAGTGTGTCTCGCGCTCTCACACACCGTGTCTTTTTCTTTTTTAATCTCATCTAATAAAAATTCGTATGTTTCTCCCTTTATAACTAAGCTGATTATCTAATTGGGTTGGCCTATTGGGCCTTTCCAATTGGGCTTTAGTGTGGCTTGAAGTGGGACCAAAAGGGACCAATAAGACACTAGCTTCAATGGGCCTTGGGCTTTTCCGTCAACTCTTGACAAGTCCAAAAGTTACCATTAATTATATTTAATACCACTATATAAATATAATTGCGACTCTAGAGCGCTTATTAATAAATTATATCCCAAGACTTTTTTATACACGTAACCCCTTCATAAAATATTCGTAGTAACACAAAGTCATAAATGTAGACTGCCACTTTGTAAATTACTACATCTTATCCTTGAGTACCCGGTTTAATTCTTTAAAGTTATTCATTATATATTTATGAAATCCAATTTCACAAATATATACTTTAGTAATTTCTTACTAAAGTGGTTAGGCCTAACTATCTGAATAACTGAAACCATTAAACTTATCTCAAGGGAATATTTTATATCTCCATCAAGAGACTATGAATTCCATATTAAGAATATATGTTCCATCAACACTAAATGTGGCTGCCCAACATACTGAGGTTTTGACCGTCACTTCAGGTCTCACTCCTGATATATCAAAGTAACCTACACTTCATGATCAGGTCCATTATTCTCTCAGAATTAAGAGTTCATGCAAATAGAAGTCGTGAGATTTATTATTCATTTGACAGTCGTTAGGAGAATAATAAACCTCACAGCGGTCCAGTTCAATATGTTTTAACTCTTAAAACATATCAACATATCAACATATCAACTAGAAGTTTCCACTTCCATGATCAAGACAAATCATCTTAGTTGACATGTTATAGTCTTCGCAGATGAAATGCCCAATTTCATCACCGACTACGAACTATAAATTCTGAGTTTACAAAGAACTTGTGATTTACATCTTCTGTGACTTTTCACATAAATCACATACAATGCATCTCATGGACTATATGATAATGTCCCATATTCATGTTACCATTATTTTAGATAATAATAAAATAACTTTATTAATCACAATATTAAGTCATACATCATGTTATACATAATGTCATACATAATATCATACATAGCATCATACAATAGGATTTAAGGGCACTAATCCTAACACCTTGTGGCGTTCAAACTTTATACCTTTGGTTCGTGATTCTTTATAATCATTGGGTCAAGGTCAACTTATACCTTTGGTTCGCGTTTCTCTTATAAACATTGGGTCAGGGTTTCTATCATAAATCTGAATTTTAGTTTTCTTGGGTAAATATTCCAATATTTTTGTTGGGTCTCAAAACGTGTCGATTGAGGTTCGCATCAACCTCCCTTGCATGTGGTCTCTTGGCCCTATGGACAGCAACCTCACCCACTCACAATCAAGGAACCTCTTCCCCCCATGTGCAGCAAGGAAGAACACGTCATCCAAAGTGAAAGGACACTGACCTAAATTTGATTCCGTTGTCATAGAGACTACGAAAACTAGATTAGGATTTATTTGGTTAAGATTTGATTAATTTTCCTACATTCATTCAAGTCC
Source organism: Castanea sativa (assembly GCF_040712315.1). Taxonomy (NCBI): domain Eukaryota; kingdom Viridiplantae; phylum Streptophyta; class Magnoliopsida; order Fagales; family Fagaceae; genus Castanea; species Castanea sativa. Next base: position 34,202,271 of record NC_134015.1, on the reverse strand, counting down.
CTATGGGTTCAACCTTGTTCTTGTCAAATGATACTTCGGTACGGTTCGTACACTTGTGAGTACTTTTAAATTCCACCACAAAATTTTAACTATAGTACTTGCTATTGACAAAGATAACGCTTAAATAGTTTTGCAAAAGGAAAATATGATAATGTAAGTATAACAGGAGTAAATAAATAACAAGGAATTAGCATTAGTCATTGAATAATCAAAACAAAAGATGGAAGAAAATTAGTATGCTAAACTTGGCTCCTTGGCAGATTCAAGTCCAAGAAGGAAACTAATCTTCAATGTGGGTAACCTCACAGGGGAATCCTGCCATAGAAATTACCTACTCTGGAGAATAGACCTAAGTGGCTTAATCTCAGATTCTTAACTTGCTAGTGAGTGGGCTATTGAGAGGGAGAGAAGTGGGTAGCCTATTGATGCATGCTTTTCACTCCTAGTACTCCTATTAGCTTTCTCACTCTCATTTATCTTATCTTCTTTTGTTTTCTTTGTTTCTTACTTATCTGTTTTCAGTGTTTTCTCTTATTCTTCCTTGTTCTTGTTGTTGTACACTGTACATGACTAAGCCTTTTTATACTACCTACCGTGATTAGATTTACCATTTTGCCCCTTAACTACTTTTGGCCTGTTGTTGGTGTCCTTCCTGGACTGCTTACTAGTCTGCTGGCTACCCGGCCACCACCACTACACTGTGCTGGCTGTGCCATGCTTCATCCCCATACAAAAGTAGCTTTGTTTTGTTTTCTAGCTTCCTGTGGCATTCCTATCTAGATAAGGGCTGGGTTTCTTTCTTACTAACTCCTATAGCATGGACCTAGTGATTTCAACTCATGTTTGTCTCTTTTAGGTGGTATGTCATCCCAGCAGGACATTTCCTCCAAAAGAGCTTAAGCGGGATCCCTAGAATATGCTTCCCCCTTCTCCCCACTGCCAGACCACACCCTCTCTTACCTCTGACCAATGGCCTACCGCTCTTGTATTAACTGGGTACAAGTGGGTGGTGCTTGAACCTTGTGTGTGTTTCCCTCCCATATAAGTCTATTGCTTGTCTGTTGTTCACGTTTTTGCCATTGTTGCGGGTTTTTCTGGTCCTGTTGCGTGTTCTGATGCTTGCTTAACTCTTTGTGGTGTGGATGAGTTATTAGGTCTTCATTCTTTGCATCTCATTTCTTCTTTGGGCTGGGTATTGCTTGTGTGTGGGCTTTTTCTCCTTTAATTCAGTCCTTGTCTCCTTTCACTTCTGGTTCGTGAGCTAGCTAGTACTCCTGCTGTGCCACTGCGTTGTTTTCTGGAATGATATCGTTTAATTTTGTTTGCTGGACTTCCTCTGGGTTTGCCATGTTAGTTTCATGTGTTATTCCTTCCTTTAGTTCTCATTGCCCTGCTAGGTTAGTCCATATAACATCTTGGGCTTCCCTGACCCATTTTATTCCTTAGGCATCTTTGACCCGTTTCATTCCTTGGGGCATCCTTGGCCCATTTCCTTATTTCCTACATCTCACATTCCCATTGGCTTTTGCTAAATATTTCTGGTTTCCCTGGCTCAATTACCACAATATTTACTTTTGGGTTTATTGGCATTCGAATCAATCTCATTTATTAATTCTTTTATTTGGGCTACTCTGACCCCTTTTTGCTTACCATTTCATTCTTTGGGGTTTCCTTAGTTTGTTTGCTTGCTTTGAAGCCACTTTGTTATTTTGTGAGCTTGTGAACCACTATTCCTGTCATTTAGGCTTAATAGTTTTTACTTTACTATTATCTTTCTTCACCTTTTTTTCATATTGTTGGGCTTCTTCTGCCATTGGGTCATTTTGCACCAAAAAAAAAAAGGACATCAACACTATTTTTATCTTTTTCTACTTGTTTGTGGAAAAAAAAAAAAAGATGCTACGTTTACAACATTTTCACAACAAATTATAAGTTGTTAGTTGTTAGTTGTTATTGGTTCAAATTTAAACCTAACACTGAGATTACTTTTTGCCCCAACAATAACAACTAGTAACAACCTATCACTTAAAATTTATTGTAAAAATGTTGTGAAAATGTTGTGAACATATTATTTCTCAAAAAGAATTAATTTAAAAGATATATTATTTCAGAATTTGTAGAGAAATCCTACATCCACTACATTTTCACAACAAATCATAGGTAGTTAGTTATTATTAGTTTAAATTTGAATTAAATACTAAGATTAATTTTTTACTCCAATAATAACAACCAATAACAAGTTAAAATTTGTTATAAAAATATTATAAAAATGAAGGGAAACAAACTTAGTTTTAGGTTAACACCTGGTCAATATATATTGGTTGGGTCATGGGTGAACTGTCCGTGAGACACTGCTGTGCGGTCTAACTGAACCACTAAACCCTAATTCCAACCTCCAATCTATCAGATATCACCTATAAAAGTCACCTAATCTGTTTAGCCTTTGAAAGGAAATCCCAAATGGAAAAGAGAAAAAGAGAGCCGCCGTCTTGAACAAAAGAGCGATCGGTAGCTCCTCTTTAAGCTGTTGATTCTGGAATCAGGTATACAACTTAGTGACCCCCACGGTCACCCACCTCTTTCTTTCTTTCTTTCTTTCTTGGTTTTTTTTTTTTTGGGTTCGGAAATATAACCCAGTATTATTATTATTATTATGCACCAAATAGCCCCTTGCTTCTTCAAGTTCAGTTGCAAGGAAACATAGAGAAAAGGGTTTAAGGGTGCTAAATTGACACTTTGGCACTAACATATTTATGCTGTGAAAAAATTCCTTTGCACAACTCTGTTATGCCAAAAATAATGGAATTACATTTTTGTGCATTTTATTGGGCAAATATCTATGTTTATGTTTTTTATTTTTAAGTTGGCAAAGCAAAATGATGAATTTCTATGCTCTGAATTTTATGTGGAACATGTATTATGTATTTGCCTTCAAAGTTCTCTGATTGCTTTGCTACATTAGCTTGTGTATGGTAGTAAACTGCCTATTTTTGAGTATTTATATAAAGGGTCATTATGTATATTATAGTTAAAATTATGATCTGATTCTTATTTTCAACATTATATTGATGTCTCTTAGTGGGTCTTTACAAACTTTGTTATCGATGCCTTTTAAGGTATCAATGTGATTTCTTGATTATTAATTTCTGAAGATAAAGCTATTCTGGCAAGAAGCAAAGCAATATGACGAGGTTATTATATCCGAATATGATGTAGAACCCTATTTCATATTGGCTTTCAAAGTTCTCTAATTGCTTTTTGTCTCGGTTCAAGCAAATCTTTCAATCGTCTAGTGGATCATTTATATTTATCTTTTTTTTTTAATTGTTTTTGGTTAAGTTAAAAAAACTTTGTAATATGTTAACACATCTTATTCTTTCTATGAATTCCTTAAAGTGTTTTAAGGTCTCTCTGTTTGTGTGGTAAGGGGTCAGAATTGAAACTCCAAATTGATAACTTTAGAGGACATATGTACATATGTTGATAAGGAAGAGTCAGTTGGATTGTGAATTTAGAAGATAATATGAATAAAGCTTATATGCTTGGTTGGGGGTACTCAAATGCCATCACAATTGTAACAACTAATCTTCTTTTAAAAGCTTTTGTATCTGTCATGGCAAAGGCATGCTCTCTCTATCTTTTCTTATGAATGGAAATTATAATGTTTTATTAATGGGAACTTTTATATGAATGCTGGCACCAAAATTCATAGCCTGTTATGTACTCATATTTCAGACTGTACGAGCATGGTGCAATATTAAAATCTTTCTTTTGCTTGTTCAGTTTTTAGCTTGGCTTGTCTTTGAAAAATGACTAGTGGAGCCGAACAGGGGAGAGACATGTTGGCTTTGTGATCAAACAGCTATTTTTGCAAGAGATCATATGCCACTTTTCTTATTCTATTTCTTCAAAAACTAGTTTTGGTGGCGCATACTTGTTTCTTTCAACTACAACAACCAAACCTTAGTTTCAAAACTGGGATGGTTGTTTCAATTATTAAAAAAAGTTTTTTTTTTAATAAAAAAAACACAGGATCTTTGAGATAGTTGTTTCATTCAATTTTAACATTATTAAAAATTAGGATATTAACATGCTTTGTAGGATATTAACATGCTTGGTATATTTTATAACACACAAATTTTTGCTTAAAAGTTTTTGGTGGCCAAACTAGTTTAACTTTAATATTAACATCCAACAAGCTGCTTTTCTAAGAAAAAAAAATGTTAAATAATTACAATGTACTTACGATTCATCTTTTATTTACTTCTAAGTTGATAACAAAAGGGCTAAAATTGAAATGTGATAATTCTGAGCTTGAAGTTAAAAAAACGTAGATAATAGAATAGATTTTGAGGGTATTTGTACTTACATTTTTTGTACTTTTATTTAGTTAATTTATTTCTTAAACTTCATATATGTGCCGAAATACTCTTGTTTGCTTTGCCATCCAAGCCGTCCAAACTCACATGGGACACAAAAATAGGCAAAACTCATCTGCTTAACCCATTCAGAAAGAGAGAAACCTATGGTATGTTTTGAATCACTGTAAAGGTTATTATATTGGATTAAGAATTTATATTACAGGGAATACAAAGCCTTCAAGTATTAAGTATTCCTATTCAACGTTTAGTGATAACTCAGGCTGAATTTGCATTCAATATTTTTGTAATATTTGATAAGTGAGTGGTCTAAAATTATATTTTTGTTAAAATTTCTAAAATACTCTTTTAATAAACTAATATTTAAGCTATGTTTCTTTCTATGGAAAATCTTGTATAAATATAATTTTTTTTATGTTTTCTATTCTTTGGTAACATAAAAGAAGATGAGTGAAAGGAAAATTATTTTTGGTCACCATAAAAGTATGACTTATTTTTAGATATAGTTTTCTATTAAATATTTTTAGAAAACAATTCTATCTCACAGCAAGTTAGTTAAATAAATGAATTTTTTTTTTGAGAAACTGATAAATAAGGGAAGTTAGGAGGTTGTCTTTTAACTAATTTAAAGTTGCTACTAGATATTGAAAAATGAGATAGTTTTATAAAAAATGTTTCTTGAAAAATAACTTATTTTCTAAAAAGCCTCATTGTCAAAACAAACAGTGCTCCGCATTTTTTGCAGTCTTACTTAGCATTAATATGTATAAATTAAAAAATTATTTAATTAATGTTATTTTTCATTGTTCAGATTGTTTTATCATAAATATAGTGTTCCATTCAATTGCTTCTTTTGTCCAAACGGGAGGTTTGGCTATGGTGGGGGTGTTCTAGATTAGTATGGCACGACTACTTATTTATTTATTTATTTATAGAAAAATAGCAGTGTGCCCTTTAATCAAATAAAAACTAGTAGTTTCTCCACAAAAAAAAAAAGAAAAAAAAAGAAACCAGTAAATGGCAGGCGGGGGGGGGGGGGGGGTTATAAAAAATAGTATTGATTAGGTAATAAAATGAAAAATAATATTAATTGTACTTGTTTTTTAATTGTTAGATATTTTAGAGATTTATGATGTAAAAAATGTGTAACTTTGTAAAAGTTACACGAGGTGTAACTTGAATCCATTTCATGATATAATGTGTATAATTATATAACAAAAAAATCTCAAAATAAATGATGGTATTACATTGTAAATAATTTGCCAGCATACAAATACCAAGTACATAACCTAATGTGTTGGCTTATAAAAGCTTCACATTAAAGGTGTTCAATATATGAAATTCTTTCTTATATAGTCATATTTAGTTTTTTAGGGAACAATTGAAACAAAATGTTTCGAAATGAAAAAAAAAAAAAAATTATGCACTTAAATTAAATATTTATGAATTCAATAAAATAATATATTCATATTTTTAATTATATTAATCTTAATATTTTACTTTTCTTAAATTCTTTTAATAACATATATGTAGTAGTGGTCTAAATTTGTGATATGTAATTAAAAAGAGAATTAATAAGGAAAATGGATGTGTTTTTATGTATTATTTTTTTATTTTTTTGAGGAAAAAAAACCTTGCCTGAACTTTTTATTAATGAACTACAAAATTAGCCGAAACAAAAGTATCAATATCCGGTGGAACATACTCCATCCAAACTAATAATAGAAAAGAAAGTTTTGTTCTCTAGGTTAAGGCATGTGCAACCGTATTTCCTTACCGAATAGTATGAGAGAGAGAAACTCCTAAGGGAGCATATTTCCTTACCGAATAGTATGAGAGAAAGAGAAACTCCTAAGGGAGCTAGCATGGACCAAAGTATCTTTTACTAGGTAACCAAATGAGGAGGAAAATAAAGTACACGTTTGTAGAGCCTTGATTATTGTTTCTGAATCTCCTTCAAAGTGTGGCTGATGTATACCAATTTCAGTGGCAAAAATTACAGCTCGCCTTACCGCTAACATTTCCAACAACTCACTGTTGCATGGTATTCCCACCTTTTCGGCCCAAGCAGCTATGACCTGTCCTGATGAATCGCGCACCATAACACCAATCCCTGCCTCCTCGCTCTAATTAAACATCGCTCCATCAAAATTTATTTTATACTCACCTAGTTTTGGAGGCATCCATCTTCATCTTCGTCTCGGTTTTATTGGTTTTCTGCTGCAAGAGTAGTCTGGCTCTGCTTGAAAATCTGCAGAACGTTGCAAGCCGCATCTCTGATCATCCCAGCGAAACTGTGTGCTCTTGGAGAGTCTAGTCTTGTTTCGGTGAAGCCATATATGCCATGCTGTTGTAGCGAACAGCTCAATCACTTGAGGACGCGACATTATGTGGCCAACCAGATCTAAGAAGTCCCCATGGGCCGCTTCAAACTGATTAACCCAACTGAAATCTGTGCACCAGACGAGCTTGATCGCCTCACAGCTCCATAATGCATGCAGTGTATCTTCTTCACACCGTCCACACCGATGGCACACCGAATCCGACACGATTTTTCTTTTGAGCAAATTTACTTTTGTTGGCAAGCAATTTGTACAAGCCCTCCACAGAAAGTGTTTTATCTTCCCTAGCTTCCAGATTCCAGACCATAATTCTCTTGTTGCTGCCGAGTTTGATATCGAAGCCTCAGCCACATTAGCTTCCTCACAGATGGCCTTGTACCCTGACTTCACCGTGTACACACCTTCCTTTTCAAGTGCCTCGTACATAAAATCAGCTTGGGGGGATACACAGAGAGGAATGGACCTGATCTGATATGCTTCGAAGGGAATGAAGCATGATTCAAGCAGTTGGTCGTTCCACCCACATGAATCAGAGTCCACCAAATCTGCCACTCTAGCCTCACTGTCCAGAACCGAGGGAATGGGGGTGACAGTGCTTCTTGAACTTCTAGGCAACCAGCAATCCTTAAAAATCCGAATAGTTTTTCCATCACCCGCCCTTCATTTTGCACCCAACAGAATGACTCTTCGCACCTTCAAAATGCTTTTCCAAGCAAATGAACTGGATGATTGTTTGGCCTCAAAAATAGTACCATTGGGAAAGTATTTGGATTTAAAAACACGATAAAATAGTGAGTTTTTATCATGAACAAGTCTCCACACCTGTTTTGCCAGCATTGCCTCATTGAACTTCGCTAAATCTTTAAAACCCAACCCTCCTTTTTTCTTTGGTTTACAAAGCGTCTCCTAATTTTTCTAATGGATTTTTCTACTCTCTCCTTGTTGTCCCCACCAAAATTTTTAGATTAACATCTCAATATCTTGACAAAATCTCAAAGATAGTTTGAAGCACCCCATCGCAAATGTGGGTATGGCTTGCACAACCGCCTTCAGAAGCACCTCTTTTCCCACTTGTGAAATGAGTTTTTCTTCCCACCCTTGCTCCCCACACTCTATCTTTTATGTAATTCAGACTTGCCATTCTATTCTTCTCTATCACCGCTGGCAGCCCCAAATATTTCTCATATTGTTTTATCTCTGGAACACCAAGGTCTTTTATTGAATTTTTTGTAGTCTCACTCACAGATTTGCTAAAAAGAGAGTTGTCTTGTTAGTATTAATTTGCTGACCCGAAGCTTTTTCATACACCTTCAAAATATTTTGGATGGTATTTATCTCCTCAACTTTTGCTCTACAAAATAAAAGACTATTATCTGCAAAAAAACAAGTGAGAAAATTTTGGTCCTTCCCTGCAAAGAGAATAACCCAGTATATTTCCTTCATTGACAGCATGTTGTATCAACCCATTTAGCCCTTCCAAACACAATAGAAAAAGGTAAAGGGATAGAGGATCCCCTTGTTGGTACAATATGACTCATTGGTTCCCCATTTACCAAAATAGAGAAAGAAATAGAGCTAACACACTCATAAATCCACCCAATTTCATGAAATCCCATTTTTTCCATAATTTTTACCAAGAACATCTACTCCACCCTATCGTAAGCCTTACTCATATCTAATTTCATAGTCATGAAACCCGAATTTCCTGTTTTTTTAGTTTTCATATGATGTAAAGTTTCGAAGGCCATTAATATATTATCTAAGATGGCTTTGTCAGTTTGAAAGGCACTTTGAAACTCAGAAATAATTTCTGGCAAAATTTTTTTAACCTATTTGCTAGCACCTTTGAAATAATTTTAAATAAAATATTACAAAGGGCTATAGGTCGAAAATCAGAAACTTTCTCAGGACTTTTAACTTTAGGAATGAGAGTAATGTAGGTATGGTTCAAACCTGTGGAAATTATCCCGGTGTTCAAACAATCTAGCATTGCATCTGTAACGTCCACACCAATGCTTTGCCAATAGTGTTGGTAAAAGATTGGCGGCATTCCATCAAGTCCTGGACCTTTCAGTGGAGCCATTTGCTGTAATGCTAGTTCAACTTCATCTCTTGTAAAGTCACCAATGAGCCCATTGTTCATATCCTCTGTTACAACTAGACCAGTATGTTGTATAACATCCTCCACCTCACTCAGATTTGATGAAGTAAACAAATCCCAATAGTAGTTCTCTAATAAACTGGCCACATTATCATCTCCCACACACATGACACCATTTGAATCTTTTAAACTCATGATACGATTCCTCCTAAATATTTGCGAGGCTTTGTTGTGAAAGTACCTTGAGTTTTTATCACCTTATTTCATCCAATAGACTTTTTACCGCTGCTGCCACATTTTTCTTCCTTCACCAACAACTCCCCTAAGTCATTTTTCAGCCTTACCAACTCAGCGACATTACTTCCTCTCAAGGCCGCCCCTTCTACCTCCCTCATTCTCCGCTTAATCTCAGCTATCTCCCATGTTATGCTGCTGAAACACCTTCCCACTTTTCCTACCACCCTATTCATCGGTGAACCCCCTTCCCCTTCACCCATGCCAATGCCAATGTATCATGACACCCCTCATCTTCCAACCACATCTGTTCAAACTGCCAATGTTTATTTATCCTCCTCGGTATGCCACCGGTATCAATTATCAAAGCCTTATGATTCGATGAACCACAATCTAGAATTCGAACCTTGGTAGCCAGATATCTATCAATCCAATCAACTGTTCTTACTACCCTATCCAGCCTCTCCCAAATATAATCACCATTAGCTAGACTTTTGAACCACGTGAATTTACTCCCCACAAAATCCAGATTCATAAGACCACATTCATCCTACACATTGCGAAAAATTTTCATCTGATTGTACGGTCTAACTCTCCCACCTAATTTTTCATTTGATTTTGTGATCTCGTTAAAGTCCCCTACACATAACCACGGTGTTGAAATCTACCCACCAAACTTCTCACAAGGTTCCATGAATCCATCCCCTTGTGTGTCGTCGGCTCACCATATAATGCTGTAAACATCCACTCGTCCTCCCTTCCTTTGTTTATTAGTAAATCAATGTGTTTTAATGAAGAAGACTCCACATCTAGCTCAACGCCCCTTTTCCAAAAAAGGCCAAAACCACCACCCAAATTGACCTTTGACACACCAAAATAATTACCCATCTGCAATCTGTCCCTAATTTCACCTAGCCTAGCTTCAGTCAGCCATGTTTCAGCTAAAAACACAACTGAAGAATCTTGTACTCGGACCATATTCCCAAACTCTTGAACTATCTGCTGGTTCCTAAGCCCCAACAGTTCTAACACAAAATACTCATTGTGCTCAGACCATATTCCCAAACTCTTGAACTATCCTTTTTTCAACTTCACTCTTCGAAACCATCTGCTTTTTCTTTAGTAACGCTGAAAGATTTTCTTCCTCAGACAAAAACCGTTTCTGCCCCACCCCAACATCCTTCGCAGGGAGTGCTTCCACCTTGTTCTTCGTTTTCCTTGACCAGGTAGCAGGCTGTGCTGGACTAGGAGTGGGACTTTGCCACGTTATTACCTCCCTTTGGATTTCTTTTTTTTTTTTTTTTTTTGCCGCCTCATTGCAGTCCTGTTTGAGTTCAACCTCTTCCTTATTTTTTGTTTGAGGTATCGTGATAGAGCTAGAGTCCATCCACTTGACATTGGTCACGTGCTCATTATATTTTTTTAACTCAATGTCAATTTCTTCAATGCGCCTTCTAAACAATTCATTAGGGCAAGCACGTGCTATTCCTTTGTCTAGATACATCCCTTCTTCATTTGTCTCATCATCAAATTTGCCGTTGCCTCCAATGATTACCTTCCTTGAATCACGCTTCAGCTCATCTATTTTTGGATTGAGTTTAATGCCTTGATTTCCTCCTAAATCTTCCTCCATAATACCCGCAATTATATCACGTTGGTTTGGATTCAGATCCTCTAGAGTTCCTAGGGTACTCTACCTGTAGATTTCATTAAATCCTAACCGTTCTTTAATGATTTAATGGTTTAAATTCTGCCATGTCAGCATTTCATTAATAATATTCTTGAAATAATAAAATAATGTTGAAAACAAAACAATTAAGATTATTATTAATGAAATGCTGACATGGCAGAATCTAGACCATTAAATCATTTAAGAGTGGTTAGGATTTAATGAAATCTACTTGGTAGAGTTCCCTAGGAACTCTAGAAGATCTGAATCACGTTGGTTTGCCATTTTTCCACTTGCAACGTCCTCGAAATTTATCGCAGCATTAATGTCACCCCTACCTTCCTCGGTTTCCATATTAAGAGTTGTCTCCACCGCCGAGCTATTTTCGCCGACCGCCATACCTCCGTTACTCCTCTCCGTTCTCAACAAGTCCTCCTCCTGCAGACTAGACTTATCAAAGAACCCAGGAACAAAGATCACCTCTTGATTCGATGGCCTATAGGGGGGTGCTTTTAGAGATACGTTGAATTCTCTGGCTTCAGCCTTAAGTGTTCCTCTGCTCTTAATCCACAATGGGCAGTCCTTATCACTGTGAAACAACCGGCCACACCAGAAGCAAAAATTTGGTAGTCGCTCATACTTGAACGACACCCATGATTTCTCCCCATTGTCAAGAGTTATCACCCTTCCTCTACAAAGTGATAGAGAAATATCCACCTTAACTCGTACTCGAATGAAGTTGCCTCCTTTCTCCGTTTCAGCCCCAATAGAACGAACTACCTTTCCAGTGTTTTCACAAATCTTTTCAGCCAACTCCGTGCACATAAAGTGGATAGGAATGTTATGAACTTGAACCCAAAACATCGTCGTATCGAATGTTAGAGAGTTTAAGTGAATCCCCTTATTGTATTTTCGCACCACCACTAGATGTTTGTCGAAACTCCATGGTTGATTTATCAGGATTCGATTTACATCCCGTTCATCGTCAAACACAAACAAAACCTTGTGATCATTCAGATTCCGAATCTTGAATCCATTACCACACCTCCATACTTGTTTGAAAGTTCTCCTCACGGCTTCCATATTCAATGCTCGAGTAGTTAAGAACTTTGCCGCAATGATAAACTCATTTTTCTTAGGAATTTTTGGTAGTACAAAGCCCGTATTTTCCTTTTCAAGTAGTGACAATTTTTCCCATGAACTATAGAAATCCTCCATTACCACAGACAAATGTTTACCTTAACCCCGTGAAAAAAACCCCACAAGCTCTATAAGCACACTTGGCACTTAAGAGGACAATCACACCTACAAGAGGGACAAAGTTCTACAGCCTAAGAGAAGATGGGGATGCCTTCTTTCTTAGTGACAGAGAAAAATTATAGCAACTGAGGAATAAGAATGTATTAATTTTTAATAAGTAATTCACTAATTATTTATATATGAAATGAGTTCAAGTTATACCTGGTGTAACTCTAAGTAATATTACATCATTCATTATTATTTAATGAGATACCAATTTTAACGAATCCACAATTGGATTACATTATCTTCGTATATTCTCAATGCTTGCAAAATTTCAAGGTGATCGAATATCAATAATCATGTTATCAATCAATTGTTTAAATTCAAATTTCCGTAGTTTAAAATAATACATAAAAAATGTGTTTATGGACGAAATGGTAAATTACATCAAATTAGCATGAAAATTGGCATACATGTTAAAATCATATAGAACATGTAATCAACGGTAAGATTTCCAAAATATGAATTCAATAATAAGTTATTGGGTGGTGTAACACAGCTTAGAGTTGCACTAGGTGTAACTTGAGCCCAACCCATATATATATATATATATATACACACACAGGGTTGGGTTCAAGTTACACTTGATGTAACTCTACGCAATATTTCACTACTCAATATTTTTTAATTAGAAGTTAATTTTGATAAATTCACCACTGAATTACATTATCTTTGTATATTCTCCATACTTACGAAATTTAAAGATGATCAAAGATCAATAGTCAAGAGGCGGAGCTAATTATGATTGGCTCTAATGATTGGCTTTTGATATATATTCTACTCAATAGAGCTTTTGCAACTAATGATTGGCTTTTGAGATTTGTAGGTACAAAAATTCATCACCTTTGGGCAGATTCTTCAGACCATTGCCCACTATGGATCAATACAATGGGGCTTGATCTACACAATGAATAGAAACTCTTTAGATTCGAAGAAAAATGTGGCTGTTTAACCGGGGTTGTTCTGAAATCATTGAGGCGATCTGGAATGCTAGTGGAAGTGATGACCCAACCCTTAGAACGGTGCACAAGATCGAAAGATGTGGGAAGGAGTTGCTGCAATGGAACAAAGACCACTTTGGCAATGTCCAAGCAACGTTGAAACAAAGAAGAAAAGATTTGGTTCAGGCTGAAAAGGATGCCATGCGGACTGGTCAAAATTTTGCGGCTGATGGAGTTGAAAAAGGAAATAGTAAGTTTGGTGGACAAGGAGCAACGGATGTGGTTTCAAAGGTCCAAAGTTTTATGGGCTTCACAAGGTGACCGAAATTCCAAGTTTTTCCACAGTAGGGCCACTCAACGCAAAAGAAGAAATACAATCCAAAGGCTTCGGGCTTCTACAGGTCAATGGAGTACATGCAATGATGAAGTGGCTGACATCCTAGTGTCCTATTTTCAGGAGCTATTCACGTTGGCAGCAGACACACAATATGAGGAAGCAACCAATTCAATACAAAAAGTAATAAGTGCTGATATGAATCACCAACTTTCACTTGACTTCACAGCTTTGGAGGTGCAAAAGGCAATCAATGAAATGGCCCCACTAAAAGCCCCTGGACCAGATGGCATGCCACCATTGTTCTACCAGCACTATTGGAGTACCCTTGGTAATAATGTTTCACAAACCATATTGCACTTTTTAAATTCTGCAACTCTCCTTGAAAATCTTAATCATACTTTTATCTCCTTAATCCCAAAAAATAAATCCCCTGAACATGCCTCAGATTTTAGACCCATAAGTCTTTGCAATGTGCTTTATAAAATTTTCTCCAAAGTTTTGGCAAATAGACTCAAAAAATTTTTACCAAATATTATTACTGAAAATCAGAGTGCCTTTACAAAAAGTAGGCTTATTTCTGATAATATTTTGGTTGCTTTTGAGTCTCTCCATAGTATGCAGAAAGATGGTGGAAAGGAGAATTATATGGCAATTAAATTAGATATGAGCAAAACCTATGATAGGGTGGAGTGGCCCAAACTAGAATCTGTTATGAGAAAATTGGGCTTCATTGAAAATGGATTAATCTGTTGATGTTGTGTGTCAGAACAGTCACATACTCTATACTTGTGAATGGAGAACCTAAACGGATGATCAAACCTTCTAGAGGTATCCGTCAAGGAGACCCACTATCGCCATTCCTATTCCTGTTGTGCACTGAGGGCTTATATGGTCTCATTAGCAAGGTGGCAACACAGGGTGTTATCAAGGGTTATTCTATTTGTAGAAATAGCCCCAAACTAACCCATCCCCTTTTTGCAGATGATAGCTTACTATTTTGCAGGGTCACAATTCAGGAATGCCAACAAATTATGAAAATCCTTGAGACATATGGCAAATGCTCTGGTCAACAAATCAACAAAAACAAAACCACCATCTTTTTCAATAAATCCACTCCTGATGAAATCAAGAACCACATCAAAATTACATTGGAGGTACCTGAAATCGTGCAATATGAGAAGTATCTGGGACTACCATCATTAATAAGAAGACACAAAAAGGCCAGCTTTAATTTCATAAAGGAGAGGGTGTGGAAAAAACTTCAGGGATGGAAGGAAAAACTTTTGTCACAGGCAGGGAGGGAAATTCTTATCAAGGCAGTGGTCCAAGCAATACCGACTTACACAATGAGCTGCTTCAAGCTTCCTTTGGGACTTTGTGCAGACATCGAGAGTCTCACTAGGAAATTTTGGTGGGGCCAAAAAGGAGATAGAAGAAAAGTACATTGGGTGAAGTGGGACACTCTTTGTAAACCCAAATCCGAGGGAGGCATGGGCTTCAAGGACCTAGCTAACTTCAATGACGCACTTTTGGCAAAACAGGCATGGGGATTATTACACCACAAAAATTCCTTATTCTATAGAGTCTTCAAAGCGAGGTTCTTTCCACATTGTTCCATATTGGAAGCCCTAGACTCTAACACCGGTTCTTATGCTTGGAAGAGTATACTTAAAGGAAGGGATTTATTACTAAAGGGTGTACGCTGGAGGGTAGGTTGTGGAGAGAAGATAAGTGTGTTGAATGATGCATGGTTGCCCTCCTAAACTCAGCCTCGGATCAGATCACAAATTGTACAAGGTTTCAAAGACATGAGAGTAGCAGACCTCATTGATCCAACCACGCGTAATTGGGATAGGAATCTACTACAAGGATTATTTATACCACAAGAGGCGGAGCTAATTGCAAGCATTCCTATCTGCTTGAACAAGGTGGAGGACGAAGTGATCTGGCCATTTACTCCTTCGGGTTGCTATACGGTGAAGTTAGGTTCTAAGTTTCTAGCCATAGAGAATTGTAGAAGTCAACAAATAAGCCATACTCCCAACAACAATGGATTGTGGAAAATGATATCTCTCTATCCCAAGCAAGGTTCGTAATTTCCTTTGGAGGGCTTGCTAGAACGCCCTTCCTACCAAATACAACCTGCGACGGAGGCACATACTAAATGAAGACACATGTGAACTATGCATGGTGGAGGTGGAAGACACGTATCATGCATTATGGGGATGCAATCAGCTTGCATAGGTATGGGATTCCATCCCTTCCTTTGACTTCAGGCAAGCGAAAACCTTCCCATCAATTCGAGATGTGCTTACTTTCACAAATGAGGAGCAGAAGAATGTAGAGCTAATGGCTGTGGTCATGTGGACAATTTGGCATCGTCGAAACCAGGTCCAAACCTCATCCAAAGACTACCCGTTGTCGCAGATTCTCCATACTGCTTTAGAGGCTCTAACCACATTCCACCAAGCTGCTTCTGACACCCTAAAACAGATTCATCACAACCGTCCAGCCCTGATCAGGTGGTCTCCTCCTCCATTGGGATGGGTTAAGGTAAATTTTGACGGTGCGTTATTCAAAGATACAGGGAAAGCTGGCTTAGAAGTAATTATCCGAGACAATAATGGACAAGCCATAGCTTCTTTGTCCGAACAAGCTAGCCTCCCTTTTTCCCCAGACATCGCTGAAGCATTGGCTGCAGCCAAAGCATTGTCCTTTACACAAGACCTTGGGTACACTTCATTCATCTTGGAAGGAGATTCAGCCAACATTATAACCACCCTGAGTTCAGATGAGAAGTCACTCTCCATATACGGTCACATTCTCAGCTCAGCAAAGGCCAATTTAAGGGCAGACAGTTGTGTTTCTTTCTCCCATGTCTGTCGTGCAGGCAATAGTATAGTGCATAACCTAGCTAAACATGCTAGACATGTTAGAGGTTTCTCGGTGTGGACGGAGAATGTTCCTCCACACTTGATTCTTGTAATTCTCGCCAATCATGGCTAAGTTTTTTAATAAAGTTTGATGTCTTCCTTCTCAAAAAAAAAAAAAAATTTTATTTAAATTCAAATTTTTGTAGTTTAAAATAATACATAAAAGATGAGTTTATGGATCGAATGATAAATAAATTGATGTAACTCTACGCTATATTTCACTACTCAGTATTTTTTAATTAGATGTTAATTTTGATAAATTCACCACTGAATTACATTATTTTTGTATATTCTCTATACTTACGAAATTTAAAGATGATCAAAGATCAAAAGTCATGTCATCAATCAATTGTTTAAATTCAAATTTTTGTAGTTTAAAATAATACATAAAAGATGAGTTTACGGATCGAATGATAAATAACTGATTGGTATGAATATTGGTTTGCATGTTAAAAACATATAAAACACATAATTCAAATGTGTAATTTTTAAAATATGAATTTATTTACAAGTTATTGGGCGGTGTAACATTATTTAGAGTTACACCGGGTGTAACTTGAATCTATCCACTAAGAAGGTATCCTATGTGCCAAATGTATGCATCTAAATACTTACAGCATGTAGGTCTCACTATTGTCACAAGTTGTGAGAGACTCATTGCATATCCCTAAAATACAATATACTATTTTCTAACTACTTGTCATATAGTTGAAAGCAAGCAATGCTGAGGTCATCCATATTTGAGGTTTACGGGATGAATGATAAAAATAAAATAAAATAAAATAAAAAGACAAAGAAAATAAAAGAGAGAAAATCCGGTATTAACAACTTTCACAGTGAATTCATTACCAAAATTAAAATCTTTCGTTATGAATTCAAGGCTATGTTTTTCCATGCTTTTAAGTTTTAACCTTTTTAAATTAGAATACAAACAAAAAGAAAAGTTGTTGGCTGAAATTACGGTAAAGTTGATAATGATATATCCCCAAAAGATGCATAAGGCATGCCACTACAATAATGCTAAAGATACAATCTATTTTACAAACTACTGATGTGGTGAATAGTTATTGGTAAATAAAAAAAGTGATGTTAATGGTGTGATTAAATGAAAACTAATAAGAAGTTGGACACATCAACAGTTTGTAAAAATAAAATAAAATAAAATACTTTGTGACTGTATCATTACTCATGAAACTATATATGCAAGTAATATTTTAACATTCCCATGATCCAACGATAAAAACATGAATTTCAGGGATTTTTACATTTTTACATGTAAATCGACGGTAGATAAAATGTGGTGTTGACAATATATATATATATATATATATATATATATATATATATATATATATATATATATATATATATATATATTAATTGGATCCGGTTAAGCACACGTCAATCATCTATTTTAGGAAATTTTTTATGAAAAATCAAAAAATGTCAAATCAGTTAATTACTTTTTCATTTTTCCATAAAAAAGTTTTCTAAAATGGTATACTAACACTACTGCACACTTTTGGTGCGATAGTCACTCCACAAGTATAAGTGCTTATGGAGTGTTGGGGGCAAGGGCAGAAGTTTAAGTCTCTAGAAGAGAATTTCACACACATATACACTTAGATTAGGCTAGAATAAAATTTTTATCTTATATAAAAAAAATGATATACTAATATATGCCCTTAGGGCATACATTAGTAAAACTCATTAATTAAGGGTCTAATTATTGAGAGGGTATCTTGCGTATAAAGACACTCACAACATGTGGGTTCCACTGTTGAATGGGGCCTGCAAGCTGTGTGGGGCTCATTGTATACATCTAAAACATAAGATACTTTATGTTAATTTTTTTCCCATTGTTGTTGATTGGCTTTATCTCTTGCCAATTTCCTTGTAATTGCATACACATTTTCTTTGTATTTATTTGACTTTTAATGTAATTGGGTTGGACTTAGAATCTCATGAAGATTAGCTGGAACTGTGGGTCTTGCGAGATGCTCGCAAGATCAGGCTACCCACAAGTTGACATGTGAGGTGCACGCGCTTTTTCAAAATTCAGTTACAGTTGGACAATTCGCGAGACCACTCGTGAGATAGATTTTCCCACGAGTGGCCCTATACTATAGAGAATTCAGTTATCTTAGATAATCTGTTATACCTTTCTATTCCCACTACTTATATGTCTCTTTCCCACAATTTTTAACCTAGGTGAGGTAGATTGTCACGAGAGCGCCAAACACCTTAGTTTTCTGTACATCTTCCCTCTCACCATTGCCCCACCTTTTAGAGGTGATTTACCCAAATACAAAATTTATCTTACTTGAATGTTGTGAGTGAATTGGAGTTAGGAAGCATTAGAACTTAACTATTTTCAACCATGGAGGCTTGGTGGTGCAACCAAGTTGTATCAAGAGATCTGAAAATCTAGTGAAGATAAAAGATTCTGAAAAGTCCGTTGGTAGCTAGAGCTTGGAGGAGTCAAGTACATTAGGTAACTTAGGCTTGGAAGGTATTTGTGTATATTTGTACTCCAACTCATTCATTAGTGGTGTAGACACTCGATTTTGCACCCATAATTTAATCAAGGAAAATGACGAGAGTGACCATCCATGTACTCAAAAAAATCATTCTTGCATTACATGCATCATTTTGTTCTTGCATCACATGCATCAATTTGTTCTTGCATTGCATGCATCAGTCTACTCATTGCATATCATAACAATGATCTTGAGATTCTAACAGTCGCAACGGTGTGTCCGGTCTCAAAATCGAACCATCGGATCGAAAGATATCGCACGATCAAGTTTGCACGGTCCATATGCATTATGTCTAGGAAGAGTCAACCACACACGATTAATTTAAATTAATTCTAATTGGTTAAACAATTAAAATTAATTAAATAATTTTGTGATTGGTTAATAATTAGTGTTTAAAGTAGGGTTGCATGCATAGGAATAAAATGGATGATTGGATAACAATAAAATTGTGGATAATCTGAACTTTATTAAGATTTATTTTAGGATATTTATCTACAAGATAATTGTTCTTAAAAAGCCTGAATTATCTATAAAAGAGACAAAAAATCATAGACGGAGGATGAAAACACGTCTAAGTGCAAGGACCGGTCAACAAACCCTAGATGAGTCCAAATGGCACCTGAGCACGAAAGTGCGTTCGGCGTCCAAGAGCCAATTTGGCACTTTAAAAGTGTCGAATTCCCACCTTTTGGGCTTTGGCCCAATGGCCTTCAGGTGATGATAAGGCATATCCTTTTGTAGAAGGATGCGTCTCAATTCGCATTTTAAGGTCGTTACTTATTTTTTAAGCACTCTAGTCCCTATAAATAGAGGTTAGGTCTCATAATTCAGCACCTTTTGTTTATGCTCTAAGAGGCATACGTTTTAAGACTCTCAAATTGCTGATATTTGCTGATTATCTCTGAGATTTGCTACAAGAATTAGGGTTTTAGATTTCAAAGATAACTGAATAAGTTTCTTTGAACACTAAAACATCCTCTCAAGTAGAAGAGTGTTCATGCAAGAGGTTGCTTTCTAACCCTTTTTTTCTTATGCTTCTCTTACCATGATGATGCATGCTTTCTTGTTTCAAATATTCATATTCTAACTTGTTATGCTCTTGATTCTTTTATTGTTACTATAATCTGTTTCTTAGTTTTAAAGATCTACTTAACGCTCTCTCTTCAAAATAAAACGGATCTACATCTTCATTAGATGTAGATCTGATTTTTTTCTTCAAAATAAAACAGATCTACATCTTCCTTAGATGTAGATCTTATTTTTTCTTCAAAATAAAACAGATCTACATTTTCCTTAGATGTAGATCTAAATTTTTCTTCAAATAAAATAGATCTACATCTTCCTTAGATGTAGATCTGAATTTTTTCTTAAACAAAAATGGATCTACATCTTTCTTAGATATAGATCTAAATTTTTCTTAAAACAAAAACGGATTTTGTATCTTCTTTAGATACAGATCTTTTTTTTTTTAATGCATGCAGATTTTTGAAATAAAGAAAGAAGTCATGTATTGTTGTGTTTATTGTTTGTTCTTTTTGGTCCATGTAGCATAAAATTATTTTATGAATGAGATCCTCTCCAGAAAAAATAAAAAATAAAAATCTTTTTCAAATGAAAAACAGATCTAATTTTTCTGTCACAAAGCAGATCTGATCCTTTACAAAACTCAAAACCATTTTTTTTTTCCTCTTAAAAACAAATCTGAATTTTTTAACCAACCAAAAGACTTTGTTTTATTAAATAAAAACATATCTGAATTTTCTCTTCAAGAACCATTCTTTTTACACATACAAAAACAGATCTAATTTTTTTTTTTATATAAGTCAAACTCAATTTTCTAATCATTAAAATAGATTTGAATTTTTAATAAAATAAAATAGGATACATTCATAAATGGTTTTGTGTGATTTAGTCTATTTCACATGTTCAACATAGCATTCATAACATGCATAAAAATGGTACATTGGTCACAAGAGTCTAGAAGACCAGACTCTGTCAGGTCGGAATAGGTGCCTAACACCTTCTTATTCCGCTAGCCTCCGGATTTAGGTCTTTGGCTAAGTAGATCTAGCTTTATCTTTGCTTTTTATTTTGGGTAGATTGTAACTAGGACAAAAATGTATGTATTTTTGGTAGATTGTAAACTACAACCCAAAGCCATGTAATGTTCAAATCTTCAACTTATATCCTTTTTTTATTCAATCAATGAAACGAAGCAATTTAGTTATGTATTTTTTATTAAGTTATTCATATTTTTATACATAAAAAATAAGTGACGACTTCACACCATTTACCCAAAAAGAGAGGTGCCTTAAAAAGCACACCACAATCTCTTTTTTTTTAAGAGGCAGCCCAAATCTGGCGAGGTCTCTCACAAGTGGACCATTTCCAACTTGGAGAGTTGCAGAAAGGTTTTTACATTGAGTTCTTTGATTTTCCTCTTCAATAACACATTGTATGTTATTTTGGGTTTGCTGCCTCTTTACCTACTACCAGTCAGGGGCGGCTTCAGGATTTTTGTCCAGGGGGGTTTAATAAGAAACATAAATTATATGAAATCTAAAACAAAAGAGACTTGAGTATATCAATATCACAAAAAAAAAAAATTAACATGAAATTTTATAATTGTCTTCTATGAGGTTTCATATTTTGAAACATTTGCATGATAGATTCATTATCAATCCTACGAGCTATATCTTTTTCAATGTATACAGTCAAAAAATCATTCATTCATTGATCCCCCATTTGATTGCGCAGTTCATTCTTGATATATTTCATTGCTAAAAAACTTATTTCCACTATTGCAGTCGCAACAGGAAGGGTCAAAACTAACTTCACAAGCAAATATACCAGTGGATATATAACATCCTTATTTGTCTCCACCATCTTTCTAGCAAGGACCCCAATTCCTTTAAGCTCTAAAAACTCGTCATTGGAGCACATATCAACAATGTAAGTCTGAAGCTGATTATCAAGTGCCAATACATCTGTCTCAGAAAAATCAGATGGATAGAACTTTGCAAGATGGGTCATTTTTTTTTATATCAAAAGCCAAAAGCGAATCACTTGGATTCAAGCAAGCCATACAAAGTAGCAACTCAGTAGTCACCTTTGAAAAAAAATTATTAAGCTCTTGAAGTTGCAGATCTATGATTTGAAAAAATAGATCAATACGATAGTGATGTAAATTTGTAATTTGTGGGGCGTTGCGTTGTGGCCTCACACTAACTACAAATATTTCATCCATGTTCAAGATAGGAATATCATGCTTGCTAAAAAATGTGGATACTTCAGTCAACAGAGCTTCCCATTCATCATCTCTCATCATCTGCAATCGCTGCTTAGACACTCTGACAAATGTCCTAGCATTTACAATATATATCTTGATTTTTCTTTTGTAATGCTATTGACAACTCATTTTTGATCCCCAAACCATTTTTCATCAAGTATAAAGCAAAGGAAAATTCAAAAGATAGAATTAACCTTAAAATAGATCGAGCTTCAACTCTTTGCTTAGAGAGTAGGCTATCCTTTTCAGTCATCTCAAGTACATCAACTGTGGAAGAGAACATCAAAATCAAGTTGAGGATTGTCCTATAATGTGATCCCCAACGTGTATCACTAGCACGTTTAAGTCAACTGAAGTTGATGAGCAAAGCAATAGAAATAAAATGCTAATTTATTCTCCTTCAGAATTAAAGTTTTAAGACCATTAAATTCACCTTACATGTTACTGGCCTCATCATAACCTTGCCCACGTAGTCTTGATAAACTTAATGCATATTTATAGAATAAATATTCAATTGCAGCTTT
Source organism: Castanea sativa (assembly GCF_040712315.1). Lineage (NCBI taxonomy): Eukaryota > Viridiplantae > Streptophyta > Magnoliopsida > Fagales > Fagaceae > Castanea > Castanea sativa. The sequence continues at coordinate 34,179,680 of NC_134015.1, read as the reverse complement.
TAGAGACAAAGCGAAGGTATTTGCTACATGTACAATACCAAGAAATCGCTTTGTAACAATTTCCTTTTTGTCCACATAACGCAAAACAATAGCCATTTGTTCTTTTATTGAGATATCACGAGACTCATCAACTAAAATTGAAAAGAACCCATTGTCAAGATCTTCGATGATGGCATTGGTAGTTTTATCTGCAATTGCATTCACAATGTCTTTTTGAATATCAAGATGGGTTAGCTTGCTGTTTTTTGGAGTTTTCTGCAACACTTTATTAATAACATCATTATGATCTACCAAAAATTATAGAAGCTCAAGAAAATTTCATTTATCACTTGAATCATCAAATTCATCATGACCACAAAAAGTTAATCCCCGATGCAAAAGGAATCTTATGCAATCAACTATTGCATTTAATTGAGTTCGATATTCAATTTTATCTTGATTTGACTGCTTAACAAAAATACTTTGATTGTGTTGATTTTGCTTCATTAGATTTTCACCATTTTTAAGAGCTTGGTTATGGGCGCTATTAACACCTCTAACATGTAGGTCTAGCTTTTCTTTCTTATTCCAACTATTGAATCCCTTTGTCACAAAACTATCACCTCCAGATTGCATACCAACATCTTGTCTAAATAGGTAACAATATAAACAATATGCAACATCCTTTTCAATACTATATTCCAACCAACTTCCATACTATTGAAACCATTTAGGATTAAATCAACACATAAGTCCACCAATTTTTGTTTGAGGAAAATCGTGTTCATAAGGTTGACATGGTTTTTTTTGTAAATAATATCTTCTTATTTCATCTTGATCATTAGGATGATAAAATGAAATCTTTTTTCGTAACCCAGGATCCGAAGGAAGATTGTTCACATCAACACGACCATGCTTAGAAGATGAATCTTGGGTAAGAGATGAATCTTGAGTAGGAGATGAATCTTGCGGCCTACAGGGTTTCCTTATTACAAATTTTTCCATAGTACTAGCAAAAATAAACTATAAGTTCATTTGACATATTTCTTTCTAATACAATAAACATATTAGTTATTGTTAAGTGATTTTTTGCAATTATTTAATTTATAAGTTTACTATTTTTTAAATGTTTTATATTTTTATTGTCCTTTAGTGTTAATATATTGACCAAGTCACATAGCCAACAACCACTCACAAGTCACATTCAGTAAAATTAAAAAACCACTCACAAGCCACAAATTAGTCAAATAGTCAAAGTGCAAAAGATGAGTCATAACTCAACTTTATATCAAACCAATACAAACACTAACAGCAACTCTACAATAGTAAAGAAACTCAAAACTCAACAACAGTAAAACATTATAAGTTCTCTAACCCATTAACCCCCACAAGCCTACACACACGATCAGACTTATTAGAGACTCAAAACTCAAGTTGACTAGTTGAGTTACTCAACAACAAATATCATAACATAGTCACAGTTCTTAACCCCACAGCCCCCACACACACACCCACAGTCCAAGATTCAAAACTCAACGGAAAAAAAATCAAAAGATAACTCCACAAGCACACACGGTGATTCACTCACACAGATTCAGTGAAATAGCATATCAAAACACTATAAACACACTCTCACAGTGAAAGAAAGAGAGAAAGAGAGCTGAAAAACCAGATAAAGCGATGGCAGAAGGAAAACCAAGCGGTGGCAGATTAGGGACAGTTAGGCAACGGCAGATCGTGGGGGCTATGCAGTCGCAAATTTTGTGTGTGTGAAGCAGAGGCAATGTTTTTCCTTTGGGTTTGGAGAGTGAAGATGAGAGATTTTGGAGGTTAGGCAGCTGCAAATTCTTAGGTTTTATTTGACCTTTTTTTTTTGGTTTATGATTTTTCAAAATTTGATTTATGGGCTTTTTATTACTGAGATTAAAGACCAAAATTTTCTTTTGGACTTCTTTTTTTTTTTTTCTGGAGTTTAAGTTGGGCTTTAAAAAAAATGGGTTAGGTTCATGGTGAGGGTGTGCGAATTTGTATTGTAGGGGTTCAAAACAATTTTTTTAAAAAAAATATTATATATATATATATAATTTTCGGGTTAGGGAGTTCATTTGGACCCCCTAAATATAACGTACCGTCGCCCTTGCTACTAGTCTACCCTTTACATTATTGGATTGTTCATTTAAGCTTATCCATTCATTTATTGAGTTCTATACTTAGCTAATTTGGTTAATAATGTAAATTTTGCTTTGATTATGATTAGTTTAAAATTGATTAAGCATTAATTAAAACTGTGTGTAGCCCCGTGTATATGCACGGATACAATTAAAAAATAGAGAGATGCTACGTCCACAATTTTTTTATAATATTTTCACAACAAATCATAGGTGGTTAGTTGTTATTGGTTCAAATTTGACCCTAACACTAAGATTACTTTTTTGCCCCAACAATAACAACTCGTAACAATCTGCCACTTAAGATTTGTTGTAAAAATGTTGTGGACATATTATTTCTCTTAAAAATATCCATAATTATACGATTCAAATTATATATATTTTTTAAAAGATTTTCAAATTATAAATGGTATTAGCTTACACTTTTTTTAAACCATATATTTCTAAAATGTATAATAATTTCTCATTATATATATATACTAGTCGTTAACCCGTGCGATGCACGGGAATAACTGCTGGATGAGTATCAAGAAAAAAAAAAAAACATTATTTTTGAGTTAGAGTAGTAAGTAAAAATGCATGAAATTATTTTTAAAAAATAGCACAAATGCATGGATTTACTGTGAACTATCTCTCCAAGTATGCAGTCAATTGCTACACCCTGATTATATAGAATATCATTAGATAGCAACAAAAATGCGAAATACCCATAAACTAAAAATAAACACGTAATATTAGAAATTTTAACTATTCAAGCATGCAATCACCTTTGTTAACACCAAATGCTCACATCTCAACAAATCAACCACCTAGAACAACATCAACAGATGCATTTAAAATTGGGCTTGTCCAATGAAGTTGCACGACATTCAAAATGTCATCGGGGAGTTCATCTGTGAGGTGTTTAGGATATGAAGGAATTTTTTTATTTTTTGAGAAATAGGATACGAAGGATTTTGATATGATATATACGTTTTATTTGTAATAGTTTCTAAAACAAACTAAAAATAAATAGAATGCGATTGGGAGTTTTTAGTGTTATTTATAGTTAGTTCTTAAAAACTGTATTTAAAACAAATTGAATTACATGAAAAGTCACACTCTTTGGTGTTTAAGATGTAAACATGGCTACAATTTATGTAGACACATGGCGCAATTAGGCATGGTCAACAAAAAATCAAACGTTTCGACTATTAGTTATTATATAGATATAATTTAGAATTTAATTAGCTTTAGACCTTTCGATTTTTGCACTTAATAAATCATTTGCCACAAAAATTAAAAACTTAGATGAACACATGGCAGAAAATTAGACTCAAATTGAAATCCAATTTAGCATCTAATTGGATTTGGATATTTGATTTTTACACTCAATTATTCATTTGGCACAAAATAAAAAATTAAATGGGACACACATGGTGCAAAAATGAGAATCTAATTAAAATCTAATTGGATTTTCTCTAAGTTTTGGCTATATATATTTGGGGGCCTAAATTGTGCCTAGTAATTTAGGTTTTATCGTCTCTCATCTTTTCCTAACTACTCAAACAATCCAAGAGATACTTGTTCCTAACTACTTCTCAAACAATCCAAGCCAAACCGGGATGAAGTATTTGGGGTTTACTGGTTCAACAAACAATCCAAGAGATACTTGTTCCTAACTACTTCTCAAACAATCCAAGCCAAACCGGGATGAAGTATTTGGGGTTTACTGGTTCAATGGTAAAATAGAAAAAGGAAAAAGAGTCAGACAAAATGAAAATCTGATATCAACAAACATTCACAATGCCCATTACCAAAAAAAAAAAAAAAAAAAACTTTCACAATGAATTCAACGTTTTGTTTTTCCATGCTTTCACCTTATGAAATTAGAAAACAATGGAAACGAGAAGTTGTTGGCAGAAATTGCGGAAAACTTTTTTTTTTTTTTTGAGAATCTTGTGAGAATCAAATTGCGGTAAATTTGATGAAGAAAAACTGAAGGATATATTCCCAAAAATGTTTAAGGTAAGTAGAATTCAAAATAATAATAATTAGTCGCTAACCCGTGCTATGCAAGGGAAGCTACCTATTTATGAGGTAGACTAAAATGATTTTATAAAAAATTTAAAAAACTACACTATTGCATAATTTGTTTTTGTATAACTTCAATTTGTGTTACAATTAAATGAAAAAGTCATTGCTTGAACATACAACTGCTTACAAAAATTTGTCAATATTTGAATTTGAATTTAAATTGGACTTGTTAGAGAAATAAAGTTTCACTCCTTGTTAAGTATGGATTAAACAAAAATAATTTTTTTAAAATGATAATGATGAGTTTGAGTTTAAGCTAGACTTGTTAGAGAGATAGAGTTTCACTCCTTATTAAGTTTGGACTAAACAAAAATAATTTTATTTAAATAAAATGACAATTTTATTTAAATATTGTGTTGACGTGAAAAATTGTGAGAACTTCAGAGGTTTCGGTTATATATATACATATATATATATATATATATATATATATATATATATATATAATAGGTAAAATTGAGAAAAAATCTAATTAGATTTCAAATTGGAATTCAATTAGAGTCTAATTTTGCTTTATGTGTCCCATTTAATTGAAGTTTTTAATTTTTGTGCCAAGTGAATTAATTCAATGTAAAAATTGAAAAATTGGAATTCAATTAGAGTCTAATTTTGCTTTATGTGTCCCATTTAATTGAAGTTTTTAATTTTTGTGCCAAGTGAATTAATTCAATGTAAAAATTGGAAAATTGGAATTCAATTAGAGTCTAATTTTACTTTATGCGTCCCATTTAATTGAAGTTTTTAATTTTTGTGCCAAGTGAATTAATTCAATGTAAAAATTGGATTGCAATTAGAGTTTAATTTTGCGACATGTGTCCCATCTAATCTAACTTTTTTTAATTTTTGTACCAAATAAGTTAATTTTGTGTAAAAAACGAGAAGTCCAATATAAGTAAACCATAAAAAAAAAAAAAAACATAATTTTTGAATGATTATATATTTATGATTCTTTTTTTTTTTTTTTTGTAGATCGAAAAATAATTTAAGCTTATAAGTCATCCACATGTATATGTGTGTGTGTGTGTGTGTGGAATTCAATCAGAATCTAATTTTGTACCACGTGTCCCATCTAATCAAAATTTTTAAATTTTTTATCCAAGTTAGTTAGTTTGGTGTAAAAATTAGATTTCAATTTGAATTTAATTTTACAGCATATGTTCCATCTAATCGAAATTTTTAAATTTTTGTGCCAAATGAGTTAATTTATAGTAGAAAAGGACGAGTCCAATATAAATAAATCATAAAAAACATAATGATATATCTAATACTATATATAAAATTAGAGGAAGAAATATTTTGAATAATTTTATATTTATGAGCTTTTTTTATAACTAAAAAAAATTCATTTGGTACAAAAATTATATATATATATATATATATATATATATATTAATAGGTAAAATTTAGAGAAAATCTAATTAGATTTTACAATTGAAGTCTAATTTCGTGTCATATGTCCTAAATTATTCATTTTTAGAGAAAATTTTATTTCTTAATTTTGGAATCAAATGTGAGACCATATCATAAATATCTATTCAAGTGAGTTACTGTACACAAAACCAAAGAGTCTAGAATTAATAAACATAAAAATATTTTAAAAAATTGACAATTTACATTTTCTACCAAACAACATTCATACAAGACTTTTTAAAGAGTTAAAAAATATATATGAGAATCGTTAGGATGTGTGCCCTTAAATCCTATTGTATGATGCTATAAATGACATTATGTATGACATTAATGTTGTGATTAATAAAGTTGTTTTATTATTTCTAAAAATAATGGTAACATAAATATTGGGACATTATCATATAGTCCATGAGATGCATAGTATGTGATTTATGTGAAAAGTCACAGAAGATATAAATTACAAGTTCTTTGTAAATTTAGAATTTTAGTTCATAGTCAGTGATAAAATTGGGCATTTCATCTGCGAAGACTATAACATATCAATTAAGATGATTTGTCTTAATCATGAAAATGGAGATTTCTAGTTGGTATGTTGATATGTTTTAAGAGTTAAAATATATTGAACTGGACCGCTGTGAGATTTATTATTCTCCTAACAACTATCAAATGAATAGTAAATCTCACGATTTCTATTTACATAAACTCTTAATTCTGAGAGAATAATGGACTTGATCATGAAGTGTAAGTTGCTTTGATAGATCAGGAGTGAGATCTAAAATAACGATCAAAACCTCAGTATGTTGGGCAGCCACATTTAGTGTAGATGGAACATATATTCTCAAGATGAAATTTATAGTCTCTTAACGGATATATAAAATATTCTCTTGAGATAAGTTTAATGAGTTTAGTTATTCAGAGAGTTAGGCCTAACTATTTAAGGAGTTACTAAAATATATATTTATGGAATTTTATTTCATAAATATATGATGAATAACTTAAAGGATTAAATCGGGTACTCAAGGAATTAAAATGTAGTAATTTACAAAGTGGCAGTTTACATTCATGACTTTGTATTATTACAAATATTTTATGAAAAGATTGCATGTACATTAAAGTCTTGGGATATAATTTATAAATAAGGCCTAGAGTGCAACTATATTTATATAGTGATATTAAATATAGTTAATGGTAACTTTGGACTTGTCAAGAGTTGACAGAAAAGCCCAAGGTCCATTAGAGCTAGTGTCTTATTGGTCCCTTTTGGTCCCACTCCAAGAAACATACTAAAACCCAATTGGAAAGGCCCAAAAGGCTAGCCCAATTAGATAATCAGTTAGATACAAAGGGAGAAACATACATAATATTATTGTGTGTGAGACACTATTGTGAAATGGTGTATATGTGTGACAGAAAGCCACTCTCTAATACTCCCTTAGAAATTGATTGAGAGATCACACTTCTTTGGCATTAGTGGAATTGGAATGAAGATTAAAAGTGTTTCCAAGATCTTCTAATCTTTGTTTTGAAATTCACTACTTTAAGGTATGCTCTCTTGCTTTTAAATTCTAAAAATTATATGGTGCATGTTATCAATATCAAGTGAAGTAAATCTGTTAATTTTCCGCTGCATATGTTTTGTATGAACTACAAACCATGTTTTTCCAACAAGAATGACTATCAATAATATTTAAATTATATATGTAAGATTATTATACTATGCATCTTAGTGTGTATCTTTTAAATATACCCATGCATATGCATGGGGTCACAAGCTAGTATATAATAATAGATAAAGATGAGAGAAAATTCAATTAGATTTCAAATTAGAATTAAATTAGAGTCTAATTTTACGTCATGTGTCCCATCTAGTGAGTTAATTCAATATAAAAATGGGATTTCAATTAGAGTTTAATTTTGTGACATGTATCCTATTTAATCTAAGTTTTTTTTTAATTTTTGTATCAAATGAGTTAATTTAGTGTAAAAAACGAGGAGTCCAATATAAGTAAACCATAACAAACATCATTTTTAAATGATTTTATATTTATGAGCCTTTTTTTTATAACTAAAAACAATTCAAGTTTATAAGTCATATATATATATATATATATATTAATAGCCAAAGTTAAGAGAAAATTCAATTAAATTCTAAACTGGAGTATAATTTTGTGTTACGTGTCTAATCTAATTTTTAAATTTGTGTTTCAAGTGAACTATTACGTGCAAAAATTAAAAAATTTAAATTTAATTAGATTCTAAATTGAATTTTAATTGGAGTTCAATTTTGCGCATGTGCTCCATCTAATTTTTAAATTTTTGTGGCAAGTATATTATTGAATGCAAAAACAGAAGAGTCTAGGGGTGAGTTTGGTTCAGCTTTTTAAAACTGGGCTTTTTGAAAAAGTAGGGTTTTCAAAAAGTGCAGTATGAAAAAGTGCCTTTTGAAAAAGCCGAGTGTTTGGTAAAAGCTGTTAAAAAGTATTTTTTGAAAAACTGAGTATTTGGCTAGCGCTTATAAAAGTGGTAGTTTAAGTGGTAAATTACCTAAAAGGACAATGTAAATATAAAGGAATTTGTTTCATACTTAAATTAACTACTTCATCATACTTAAATCAATTTTTCTCTTTCTAAAAAAATTATTTTTTTTCTCACCAATATTAGCTAATAATAACCTACCACTTAAGATTTATTGTGAAAGTATTGTGAAAATATTGTGATAATTGATATCAATTTTAATTTGAACGTACTATTACAATTATTTTTTTCTCTTTCTAAAAAAAATATTTTTTTCTCACCAATAGTAGCTAATAATAACCTACCGCTTAAGATTTATTGTGAAAGTATTGTAAAAATATTGTGATAAAAATTGATACTGATTTTAATTTTAACGTACTATTAAAATTATTTTTTTCTCTTTCTAAAAAAATTATTTTTTTCCCACCAATATTAGCTAATAATAACCTACCACTTAAAATTTATTGTGAAAATATTGTAATAACATTTTCATCTTTTTTTCCCCTCTTTTTTTATCCTCCACACACAACATTTCTTTCTTTCTTTTTTTCCTTTTTTTTTTCCCTCTTTTATTCTCCTCCACACACGTACCCTTACTCTTATCTTTTATTGTCTTTCTTTCCTCCTTTTTTTTCCTTGCCATTCTTCCAAACTCTAGAGTCCAGAACGTTCTAGAGCTCTCCTTCTTTCTCTATTTTTTTCTTTCTTTCTCCCTTTTCTCTTAGCACTTCATCTGCAACATCCATGCACTTCTTCACCCTGATCTTCTTGATTCTTTTCTTTTTCTCTAAATTCAACCATTCACAAAGGGGATGATTTAGATCGGGAAGATTGGATCAGAGCTGAGCAAACGGGATCAGATCAGATCGAGAAGTGCTTGCAAGAACTCATCCGTCCTCTTGGAGAGACTCTTCAACTTCTTCTCCAAACCTCCATAATCCATCTACCGCAAGATGGGTACAAACTCCATTTGAAAGATTTTGCTATATTCTGATGTTTTTTTGTTTTGCAATTTGAGGAATCCTAATTTGCAAGGGATTGATTTTTTTTTTTTTATTCTTAGCTGATTTGGGAATTTGTTATTGAAAGGGCAAAGCAGAAGGATAAAGTTTAATTACAAAACTAGTTGTAGCTTAAGGCTACAAACTGCTCTAATAAACTGATATGTGTAAAAAATAGCATGTGCATTGCACATGATTACTTAAGTAAACTTAACCCAACTAACCCTAGTTAACTACACCACCTATTAAAAAAATAAAAACTAAAACACCTATACGTACTCTCTCTCTTTCTCCGACTTCTCTATAAACCCAAAAACACAATCCCTCTTCTCTATAACCTAGAAACCCAATCCCTCTCTTTTTCATCGACTTCTCACCACTGGTCACCTCAATCCCTCTTCTCCATCCAATGCAATAATACGGTAATATCATTCTAAAGTGTTTGGATCTTAGAAAACTAAGATCCAAACACACCACCGCGAATCCTTGGTGCGGTGGTCACTCTACAAATATAAATACTTGTGGAGTGTGGGGGCAAGGGCTAGGTTCAAGTCTCCAAGTGGGAGCTTCACACACATATACACTTAAATTAGGCTAGAGTAGAAATTCTATCTTGTATAAAAATAAAATAAAATAAAATAAAAAGATCCAAACACTTTTGAGTGAGCTGCAGGAACCTTATTTTGCCATTCAGCAAAATCTGAATGGTAGCATTTCTTAAATAAAAGAAAATGTACTTGTTTAAATTATAATTGGGAAAAATTTGAATATCTAAATTAATTTTCTCTAGATATTTGTTTGTGTCATCACTTCAGATTAGCCCAGAAATTGTTTCAATATTAGTGCTTGTGGTGGTGGAAATATAAGAAAAGAGACAATAGCACTGAAACCCTTACGGTAAAGAATGTCCATGTAGTTTGTTTGTTAAATCCTCCCTCACACGTGGAAATTCTTTCAAGAATTCCAAAAAAATTTCAAATCAGTATTAAAATAATCACGTTCTATGGCATACTCATTGTTGTGACCAAACTAATTCAATTACAAGCTTCAACGCATCAAATATGATCACTACCTTAAGAAGAGTGCGAAACCTACAACCAACCAAGCAAAGATTCTGATGAGGTACAAACATTAGTTCAATTTCAAGGTATGGAAATTGTTGCTTTGGTTTAATAATTCTTACTGACATTTTTTTTCTCTGATGATTGCACAATAGTAAGTCTCATCTATTTAAAATATATGGATTGTGTTGGCCGGTGGTGAGAAGTCGATGAAAGAGAGAGGGATTGAATTTCTAGTTTACAAAGAAGAGGGATTGTGTTTTTGGGTTTACAAAGAAGTCAGAGAGAGAGAGTATATACATACATACATACATACATACATATATATATATATAGGTGTTTTAGTTTTTATTTTTTATTTTTTTAATAGGTGGTGTAGTTAATTAGAGTTAGTTTGGTTAAATTTACTTAAGTAATCATGTGCAATACACGTGCCATTTTTTACACGTGTTAGTTTATTTGAGCAGTTTGTAATCTTAAGTTATAACTAGTTTTGTAACTAAATTTTATCTTTTAGGAAGGTTTGGTTATTTATTTATTTTTTATGAAAGGTTTGGTTGCTTATCAAAAAAGATATATATGTTAAAGGTGGGGTAAGCCGGTTTGTAAAAGGTGGAGAATTAAAAAGTAAAATTCGGAAAACAAGCACAAAACTTTTGGACGTAATATGCACTTTTGAAGCTTCTGTGTTGGTTACACAATTTCAGAATATTTTTCACTGTGTTGTCATCACTGACGTCACTGGGTATGATGAATTATTGGGATTGCTGAGAGACTATATATATAAGACTGATAAGTAAAGAGTTGCCCAGCCCCAGGCCCAAGTAACAACCATTCAAGGTTCAGCGCATTCTCAGTTTTTCTCTCTCACTTTTACCACCACACTCCACACATGACTACTGCGCTAAATTCAGTCACTAATAAAATCCCAAAAATGGAGCTGAGCTCCTCCTCCGGCCCGGTTTCCATGCCCGTGATTGGGTTCGGCACGGCAGCTGACAACAACGACGGTGCCACCTTGATATCAGCTGTGCTGGAGTCAATCAAGCTTGGTTACAGACACTTCGATACTGCTTCAGCATATGGGTCGGAACAGGCTTTAGGAGAAGCTATTGCTGAAGCACTTAGACTTGGTCTTATTGCCTCTCGGGATGACCTCTTCATAACTTCCAAGCTTTGGCCTAGTGAAGCTCATGCTCATCTTGTTCTTCCTTCCTTACAGAAATCACTTCGGTGAGTCTTGTCAACATCAACCCTGCCTTAAATTAAATTACATTGTGAGCAAGCTGCAAAATTCTTTTGGCCTTTTAGGTCCTCTTTTTGATTAATTAGCATTTATATTATCCATCTCATTTTGTTTCCTTTATTCATTTGGATTTATTTTTAATGATTTGAGAACTTTATTCATGTGGATTGGTTTCAACATTTTTGAATGTTTACCAAGAAGCAAAGAATTTGCACGGACATGTCTTTTTGCTCTTTAGTTAGTACAGGTGTATATACATACCAACTAGCTGACATCTGTATGTATCTATAAAAAAATCTGTTGAAAAGAACTTGGAACGGTCAGGGTTCAATCATACATTTTAAGTAGAGAGATTAATTTCCTTTTCTGGTGTAACATGTATGAAACTTTCAATTGGGAAATTGCAAACTTAGTCTTGGCCATGGCCAAAGATTAAAATACTTTGGGGACTTTATGATTGACATGAACCTCTTTTATGGTATCACAACTGCATCATTAACTTTCCAGGAATAATTTACAATCATATATGGAAAACCAACTAATTAAATTCCTATTCAAGCAAATCATGTTTTTGAATGACTAATTTGTATAGGACTCTTCAGCTGGAATACCTAGACCTCTACCTGATCCACTGGCCCATCACTGTTACTCCTGGAAAGAGGGAATTCCCTTTTGATAAACAGGACCTTATGCCCATGGACTTCAAGTCTGTGTGGGCAGCCATGGAAGTTTGCCAGAGACTTGGCCTTACCAAGTCCATTGGAGTCAGCAACTTCTCTTGTAAGAAGCTTGAAAACTTGCTCTCCTTTGCTACTATCCCACCTTCAGTGAATCAAGTGAGTCCATTGCAGCCACTTAAAAATTCTAGACACTGATTTTCACAAATTTAATTTGGCCTATAGATAAACAATGATGATTAGGATATGATCATTTGTATAGGTGGAGATGAACCCAGTTTGGCAACAGAAGAAGCTGACAGAGTTTTGCAAGGCAAATGGTATCATTGTCACTGCTTTCTCCCCTTTGGGAGCAAAAGGGAGTAGTTGGGGCACCAATGATGTTATGGACAATGAAGTGCTCAAAGAGATTGCGAAAACTCACGGAAAGACTGTTGCTCAGGTTCTACTATGCAGTTTTAAAGATTGCAGAGGGTCAAATTTCATATACAAAAGACTGATTTGGTGCATTTGTTATGGAAAAAAACAAAAAACACTATATACGTATTGGAGAGAATAAATGCAAAGAAAGTTCAAAAACAGATCATATGTAATGGACATAATTTCACCTAGACACCCAATTATATATACAGATACCATAGCTATATATGTGTGCACGCGCGCGCGTGTCCCAATATGTTCAACTAACTTTATGATTGTTTGGTTCATTGGCAGGTTTGTCTCAGATGGGTTTATGAACAAGGGGCGGTTCCTATAGTCAAGAGCTACAACAAGGAGAGGTTGAAGGAGAACCTGCAGATATTTGATTGGGAACTATCAGAGGATGACTATGACAAGATTGGTCAAATCAAGCAGCACCGAATGATGCCTAAAGAGGAGCTTGTTTCCGCTCATGGACCATACAAGTCCGTTGAAGAGCTGTGGGATGGAGAGCTTTAACGTAATTGTAGCCATTGCAGGCACACGTTTAATGTATATTTTAATAAGAGTGAAATGGGGGTCGAGTTAGTGCATTGAATTGAATCAACCATGTTTCCTTATTGTTGTTCATCTGTAAGACAGTTCGCTAGTTGCAATATGCTTTAATAAGATCTTATTGTTGATCATCTGTAAGACAGTTTGCTAGTAGCAATATGCTTTAATAAGATGAAATGATGTGAGAGTTTGAGTAATCTTTAATAAAGTGGCAAAGATCCCTTTGAGCCTTTATTTGAGTTGGCCGTTGCAAGTCAACTGGGTTTTAGATTTGCTAGTTGGTTTTAAGATTTGTTGATATTTGGTGTTCCTTGCAAGTCAACTGAGTTTTGGATTTGCTAGTTGATTTGAGATTTGTTGATATTTGGTGTTGGATTTAACTCCTTAACCTTGAGTAAGTAATATAACATATAGAGACAGATTTAACCCAAAAGGCCTAAGCTCAATGGATATGAGCTCAACTATATTATATTAATCGCTTATTTTTATCATCATTACCCAACAACCTCCCCCTCAAGTGTGAGTTTCTGCCTCTCTATGGGACATGAGTAAGTCCTACTTTTTTTTTTTTTTATAGGTAAGATAAAATATTATTGAAACTGGAAAAGCAAGAAAAATACATAAGGTTCACAATAGTGAACAAAGAGGAAAGAGAAGTAAAGATAAACGAATTGTCACTAAACTATTCTAAGAGACAAAAGAAAATCCATAAGCGTAGAACAATCCAAGAGACTGCAACACCAAAACCAATCAAAAAGGGTCCAATGACATAAATCTAACAACTAAGCCAAAGATTTTCTAGTATCCTCAAAAGAATTCCGTTCAGTCCAAATAGTCCACATTAAGCAACCTGGAACCAAATTTGAGATGTTGAAATCATGTTTCCCAAGCCAATGATACCAACAAAAAAATAAGTCTACAACTGAACCTAGCATGACCCAATCAATCCCAAACAACCGAAGCATACACATCCACAAAGAATGAGCTACCGGATAGGAAATCAGCAAGTGATCCATAGATTCCTCATTACAACAACACATACAACAACGATTCACCAAACTGCGATCACGGAGTATAAGATTATCCAAAGTAAGAATCTGGCCATGAGTTGTTGTCCACATAAAGAATGCCACCCTTTTTGGAGCCTTCACTTTCCAAATGCCATTCCAAGGAAAAGTAGAAAGAGTTACATTTCGAATCTTATGATAGAAAGACCGAGCGTCAAACTTCCCACTTCCATTGAGTTGCCAACAAAGTCTGTCACTACCTCCACCCCTAGGAATCCGAGTTTGAATGAAATGAAGAAGGGAATAGGAAGTCGCTAATTCCCAATCATTGAATTCCCTATAAAATCTTAAACTCCAAAATCTATCATTATCACCAACTGGAGGACTTAGCACTATACAAGCTTCCTTATTGGCTGAGCACACAAATAATTGTGGATAAAAGATTTTTAAAAGAATTTTCCCTAGTCCACTTATCATGCCAAAAAAGAATACAAGAACCATCCCCCAATAGAAAACTTTCCCACCCTTTACTAATACTTCACCATAAACTATAACTATGAGCCCTTCTACAAACTCTAATGCTCCACCCCCTATCCCTTCCTCATATTTCATGGCTATGACACTCTGCCATAGATGAGTAGTTTCATGGCCATAGCTCCAAAGCCATTTCCTTAATAAATCCTGATTAAACGACACCAAATTCCCAAACCACCCAACTTGCGTGGTAAGCAAACATTTTCCCAACCCACCAAGGGGTATTTAAAGCATTCAACTGAGGAACCCCACAAAAAATTTCTTTGAATACATTCTAATCTCACTGCCATAGCTTTAGGAACAATAAAAAGGGAAAGATAATAAGTCGGAAGGCTTGAAAGGATACTTTTTAACAAAGTGAGTCTACCACCCTTTGACAAATACAGCTGCTTCCAGCCTGAAAGTTTCTTCTCCATCCTCTCTAGAATTGGATTCCAAATAGAGGCTGTCTTATACAAGGTACCCAATCGCATTCCCAAATAAATCATAGGCAAACTGCCCACCCTGCACTGAAGAATATTAGCCAAAGTTTGAATGTTGCTCACCTCCCTAATAGGGACAATTTCATTTTTTTTCCACATTCACCTTCAAACAAGTAAAAGCTTGAAAACAAGTCAAAACCAGCCTAATGGATAGCAACTGCTCCTTAGAAGCATCACAGAAAAGAATGCTATCATCAGCAAATAAAAGATGAGAAATACGAATACCAATAGGATTAATAGGTCCCATATGAAAACCCTGAATAAGACCACATTCTTTAGATTTCTTCAGGATCCGACTTAAAACCTCCATGATCAATAGAAAAAGAAGGGGAGACAATGGATCACCTTCTCTTAGGCCTTTAGAGCTACCAAAGAAACCAGCAAAAGATCCATTAACCAAAATTGAGAAGCTAACAGTAGTGACACAAGCCTTTAACCATCTCCTCCATCAACCTCCAAAGCCCATCATCTCCAACAAATAGAACAAAGTGTTCCAATTTACATGATTATAGGCTTTTTCGATGTCTAACTTACACACCACCCCCGGAGTCTGACACTTCAGTCTACTATCTAGACATTCATTAGTAATAAGCACTGAATCCAAAATCTATCTACCACCAACAAAATAATTTTGTGACTCCAAAATGAGGTTATCTAGCACCGTCCTCAATCTATTAGCCAATACCTTAAATAGTAGCTTATACACATTGCTCACTAAATTGATAGGCCTAAAATCCCTAATATTCAGGGCATTATTTTTTTTTTTTTTTGGGATTAAAGAT
This sequence comes from Castanea sativa, assembly GCF_040712315.1. NCBI lineage: Eukaryota > Viridiplantae > Streptophyta > Magnoliopsida > Fagales > Fagaceae > Castanea > Castanea sativa. The sequence goes on along the minus strand of NC_134015.1, from coordinate 34,163,768 downwards.
AGAAAAGAAGCATTCAGAGACCGTTCAAACTCTGAGCTCCTATGAAAATAATCAAAGAAGGCCATAACATCGTTTTTCACCACACTCTAGCAATTTTGAAAAAAGGCCATAGTGAAACCGTCAGGACTTGGGGCTTTATCACCGTCCATCTCTTAAAGGACCTGTACCACCTCCTCCTTAGAAATATTCCTCTCAAGAGCAAGCCGCTCATCCTCCTTAATAATAGCAAACTCCAAACCGTCCATAGAAGGACGCCAAGAATCTGACTCCATGTACAAGCCCTGATAAAACTAAACCACCTTAGACCGCACCTCTTCCTTATCCTCATAAAGGACACCATCCACCTCTATACCTCAAATATGATTAGTTCTTCTATGCGAGATTGCTACTGGATGAAAAAATCGAGTATTATTGTCACCCTTCTTCACAAACAATATCCGGGACTTTTGTCTCCAAGAAATCTCCTCAAATGAGGCTAAATGTGCAATGTTGCCTTTAATCTGACTATGACGAGTTTGTTCCTCTTGTGAAAGACCCAGAAAGTCCTCCCTAGCATCCTAAAGGCCAAGTCCCCAAATTCCTCCTTATTCCACTTTTTCAAGTCATCTTTAAGAGTTGTTAATTTATGAGCCATAATAAAACTCAGAGAACCCAAAAAACAATACCCATTCCACCATTGCCGAACTCTTCCCACAAAACCCTCTTCTTTCAACCACATATTGTCAAACTTAAAGGCACTTCGACCTTTATTAACACAACTAGCAACCACCAAGAGTTGGCAGTGATCAGAGACTACTAAGGGGAGTACTCTTTGAGACACATTCCCAAAATGATCTACCCAATCCACCGATGCCAAGGTCTTGTCAATTCTTGACATACAATTTGTCCTCGAATCTCTAAACCAGGTGAACGAAGCCCCTTCAAGTGGTAAATCTACAAGGTAATTAGCCTTAATGAAATCTAGAAAAGCAAACATAGCCGGACTAAAAGCCTCACAACCAAATCTCTCACTCAAATATTGAATGATATTAAAATCCCCAAAAACACACCATGTTGTATTCCACCTAGAGTGCATCCTTGTGATCTCCTCCCATAAAGCACCCTATTGGCTATCATTATTAAGACCATACATTCCTGAACATGCCCATACAAAATCATCCACAACCCCTTTAAGTAAGACATAAACAGAAAACTGACTTGTAGCACTGTCCATTTTTTCATAGACTCTCTTGTCCCAGACCAATAACACCCCCCCTTGCAATGTTGACTGCATCCAAAGCAACCCAATCGAGGAATGGACTACCCCAAAGACTTCGAACAATAAAAGAGTTTAAAGAAGATAGCTTAGTTTCTCAAAAACAAACAATATCACACTTCCACTCCTTGAGACGATTCGTACATACCTCTAGCTTTTAAGGATTGTTTAATCCCCTGACATTCTAAGATAAAAGCCTTAAACTCATTTGAAACTAGTAATCACCCCCATACCATCTAAAGAACCTCTGTCCCTCCCTTTAAAAGATACCTCATCATAATTGATTGAAGAAATCAACCCTTTTAGTTCCCTGAGCCCTTTCTGCCTTGTGTTTACTATCCCTTTAGAATTCCCAATGTTAGCCACATCAATGTAGTCCTATTCTAGAAGACCAAACAAAGCCAAACATTAATTTTCATGTTTTACAATGGGAAACCCCACAATTTTACAGAAACTTTTCATCAAGCTTGCAACCCATTTCGAATGTTTCACCTCTGACCCCAGAACCTCTCCTTCATCAACTTCCCGTGTCACGTCCAACTCCATCTGTTCAAAAGGATCCCACCTAGACAGTGAGAACACTCTAATAAGCCACTCTCTACCTCCCCATAAGAAAGACCAAAAGTGTTAGTACCACTGTGTTTCCACTATAGCAGAAGATGCTCAAAACCACCCTTTAACAACTCAAAACCATCCAAGTTACTCAACAGTACACACCCTTCTTGAGGATTGCACCATTGATCTCCATTCACACTCAAAACTTTCATGAGGTCATCGCGCACCCCAAACAGAAACCCATTTCATTGCCTAAGTCCAATAGAGGAGCAAATTGATTCCGATCAACAAAATGGTTCCGATGATGAGCAAAATCTTTAAGCCTAGGCCCTAACAACACCACCGTTGCCCTTGAGCTCAAGCCAACAAGCATCGGAGTCAAATTATCGACACCCATACCTAAATTGACCACCGCCTCATCAATGTACCCAAAATTAAGAACCTTTGTCGCTCTTCCCACATCTTCAAGATGAGCTTCCCCCTCCCTGACAAAAGGTGAGTCCATCGGGGCAAGAGGACTATGATCCTTAATGAGGGTAGAGACTTCCAACACTACTATCGCTAGTGTCTTGGTATCTCCACTCGATCATGTACCACCTCCTCTAAGCTCTCGCCCAACACCTATGTATAGTGAGCACCAGAGCTTAAAAGTATTGGGTTGGGCTTGACAGGATTAACCTCTCCTAACGGGTCAACTATGGCCACGGATTGGGCTCTAACAAGCCCACCAGTTTGATTTAAAAACTCAAGCCCACCACTTAAATACTTGGGCCAACCAACACCCTTATCACCCAAATAATTAACCATACGACGCCCACCTTCAGACTTGCAAATTCTCAAAGACAAGTTAGCAGTTGTCAACCTAAATTTAAACACCCATGTTGGTCTCCCATTTATAACTGAAACATTAACTCTAGAATCTCCATGAATCACGATATGTCCCAAAGTGGTTCCAATTTTTTCAAAATCCTTGAATTGCCTCTGATTACCATAGATAGGAAAATTATTCCCATTCCAACCGCCGTCAATTGACTGACCAAACCACTATTATTTGAGGATGCTCCAGTCGGTGTTGCTGGTTTTTTACAAGGTAAAAAATTCCTTAGTTCTTTCTTGATTAGAGACCAACCATCACAGTTAAAGCTTGCTAGTATCATAACACAATCTCTCCGAGCCCCTCCAAAATATACAGCTATAACCACAAAAAGACCAGCTTTATTTGATCTACCACAAAACTCTATCAATTTCCCATTGTTCCTGAATTTTTTACAAAGAACATCTTGACCGGGCACCCAGTCTCGTATATCAGCAAAACAATAAAGGATCCACTCCATGCCCCTTCATCCAACCCAAATAGAGCTCCTAACATCCTGACGGGTCTCACGTTGGGCATACGAATTAGACCGTCCCCTATCAAAAGAGAAAGAAAATAATTTCGCATCAATACAAAAAGACCTCTTACTGCCCCCATGTTCATGAGTAGTAGGAGGGATATTTTGTGAGGTTTTTATGGTGGAAATAGTTGGTGTGGCAAAAGGTGCAGGTATAAGGTTAGACAGTTAGGTTAGGTTAGGCCCCTAAGGTGCAGGTATAAGGTTAGGATATTTTGTGAGGAATATTTTGTTTAGGCTTTTATAGGCTTGCCTTGTGCAAAATATCGTCCCCACTCCAAATGAGAAAGTGGCCCATCCCTACTTCATTTGCAAAAGGGAGCCAAGTACACACACCCCGTTCCCACTCCAATTGCAAAAGGAATCTTAATAACCTTGCCACCTTTTGACTCACACCACCATGTGCTCTAATACCACTTGTTAGGGAGATAAATGCATTGGAGAGACTAGAGACACACATAACCCAAAAGGCCTAAACCCTATGAGTATGAGCTCAATTATGTTATATTAACTACTCATTCTTCTCATCATTATTCAATGTGGGTCTCCATTTACACATGTGAATTTGCTGTAGTTGATATGAGTTTTCACAACGATTGTAGAAGTGCAATGGAAAAGAAAGAGGTGAAAAAAAAATATTTGAGTGGGAAAATAATATATTAATAAAATAGGAATAGAGTATTGAAGCTGATGCATTTGTTGTAAAAAATGCATTAGCTAAAGTAATAAAGTGAAGTTTTTTGGGTTAATTTAGCTATCAACGACTTACCAATAACAAGCCTTTACACAAAATTATCTGTTCATTTGATCTGACTTCTTGCAACTGAAAAAATCATCTATCCTTATCTTTTATTTTGGTGTCATCTTTGGATGAGAAGACTTACCAATAATAGCCTTCTTCACCATGGAAATTGAATGCTTGACCTTTGAGCCAACTCCCGACAGGATATTAAATTGTGCACAACCTTAGCATCTATATCTTAAGAGGCTTCTACCATGACCTGAGCATCATAGCCTAAGCCTGTCCTTTTTTTTTCATCTCCTTCGTCTTAATCTGTTTTGGCTCCATCAATTGTGGTTTCTATTTCTTGTCTTTGAATTTCTTCTTTGTTAGGCATTGGTTCTCTCTCCTTGGTTAAGTCTTTAGCCCCTTTTCCAATTTTCATTGTTGGTTCTTTGCATGAGGCAGATAATGAAATATATTGATGTAGACTTCTTAGTTAACTTTTCAACCAAATCATCAATACTTTTTTTCTCCTTCATGTTGAACACAGTTCCAGTCCACTTGTGAAGAAGACAAAGAAGAATATATGTGAAGAAAACGCACCATTTCATCATACATAAGGCTGGACACTTAAATCATACGCACCGTTTCACTTATGTGTTGACTCTCTTAGGTGCTTTAATGAAACGGTGTGCATCAGTCTTATCTGATTCAATTAGTAGTTCAGACTTGGTGCGGAAATATCAGTTAGAGCAGCTTAACTAACTCTGTTAGTGCAGTGTAACCAACTCCCAAAATATCAGGAGCTTAACTTAATGGCTTAGCATTATCTTGTTGTATATAAACCATTATGTGGGTACAGATGTAAAGTATGCTAGAATTCTCTAGAATTTAATAGAAGTTTCTTTCATTCTCTCACTCTCTCTCGTTCTTAAACTTTCTTGCACTTTCTCTCATTTTCTCAGACTTTCTCTTCCCTTGTGATTGTTCATATGCATTTGATTTCTCTGTGATTTTAACAGAAGCTTAGTTTGCTATTATTGAAACTTTCATCATGGTATCAGAGCAAGCAACTATTGCTTCGAATCAATCTTCAACAATGGCTTCAAGCTCAACAATGGCATCATTCTCATCTACTTCTTCAATGTCATTTGGTACACCAATGAATCTGGTAAATCAGCCTCTCTTACTTCTGTCTAATATGTCAAATATGATGACTGTGAAGTTAGATAATGCCAATTATATAGTTTGGAAGCATCAAATTACCATGGTTCTTGAAACCTATTCTTTGTATGAATTGCTTGAAGAACCTCAGTTAATTCCTAAGAAATTTCTTAAGGATTTGTCTGGATTATATACTGCAATTGTGAATCTAGATTTCTTGATCTGAAAATCAAAGGAAAAGGCATTGCTTACCTTTATAAGTTCAACTTTGTCTCCAACTATTGTAGCACTCACTGTTGGTTGTGCTTCTGCTGTTGAAGTATGGAAGGTGCTTGAAAATAGATTTTCCACAGTGTCAAGGTCTCACATCATGAATCTTAAGAGTGAGCTTCATGATTTGAGGAAAGGAAACGATACTATTGATGTTTACCTTCAGAAAATCAAAGTTGTTAGAGATAAATTGCTTGCTGTTGGTGTAATTGTTGATGATGAAGAATTACTACACATTGCAATTAAGGGACTCCCTAAAGAGTATAATGCATTTCAGTCTGCAATCAGAACAAGGAGCACTCAGCTTGGGTTTGATGAACTTTCTACTTTGTTAAATGCAAAGGAAGAGTCCCTCAATGAAGGGTTTGATGTGAAAGACTCTATTTTTGCCTTAGCTACATTGACTAATCAGAAATCTAATGGCAATGGCAATGACCATAATCAAAATCAAAATAGAGGAAGAGGCAGGGGCAACTTCAATAATAGAGGAGGCAGAGGTGGCAGAGGATCACATGGTCAATCTCCACAATTCAATCCATTCAATCATTTCCACCAAGGTCATTTTCAACAAGGTCAATCCAGTTCTGGTGGTGCAAAATCAGAAAGGCCTATTTGTCAAATCTGTGGAAAAGCTGATCATTTAGCTGTGGACTGTTATCATAGAATGGACTATGCCTATCAAGGCAAGCATCCACCTGCAAAGCTCGCAGCAATGGCTACTGCCTCAAATGCATCCTTCACTCAAGATCAACCTTGGCTTGCTGACAATGCAGCCACTGATCATGTGACTGCTACTCTCAACCAGCTCAGTTTTCCTAAGCCATACACCACTCAGGATCACATTACTGTTGGTAATGGTCAGTCATTACCTATTACACATATAGGTAGAACCCTTATTCCCTCTTCTTCTTCTGGTCTTCAACTTCATAATGTCCTTAGAGTTCCATCCATTGCCTCTAATCTTGCATCATCTGTTCAAAAACTATGTCATGACAATAACTGCTGGTGCTATTTTGATGAAAATATTCTTTCAATCCAGGCCTTGGACACGGGGAAAATTCTCTACCAAAGCAGGAGTGAAGGTGGTGTTGACCTCATCTATCCTCATCAGGCTTCTCAACTTTTCTTGTCTCCTAAAGCTTGTAATAACACTTCTAGATCAACTATTTTTAATAAAATTCTTTGGCATATGAGACTTGGTCATCCTAATGATCAAGCTCTCCAATGCTTATTTCCTAATGTCAAATCTGTATAGAACAATAATGTTGAGAATCACATTTGTACTCACTGCTTAAATGGTAAAATGCACAATCTTTCCTTTCCACATTCTGATTTTACAACTTCTTTTCCTTTTGAACTTGTGCATTCTAACTTGTGGGGTCCTGCTCCTGTTGTTTCAGCCAATGGTTATAAGTATTACATTTTATTTGTTGATCATTACTCTAGGTTCAGTTGGCTTTATATGCTTAAATCCAAATCTGAGGCTTTTACTAAATTTGTTAAATTTCAATGCTATGGTTGCCAATCAATTCTCCTTGAAAATCAAGACCTTTAGGTCTGATGGAGGAGGAGAATTTACTTCTAATGAGTTTAAAACTTATCTGTCCAACCATGGTATTGCTCATCATATATCCTGTCCTTATACACCTCAATAAAATGGGGTTGTAGAGAGGAAACACAAGCATATCATAGAGACTGCCATTACTCTTTTGTCTCAGGCTTCTTTATCATACTCCTTTTGGCCTTTTGCAGTGCAAACTGCAATTTCTGTGATTAATGTGTTTCCCACATCTGTTCTTGGTTGGCAATCTCCTTGGTCTACCCTTTACTCCATCTCGCCTGATGTGTCTCAATTTAAAGTGTTTGGTTGTGCATGCTATCCAAATCTTAGACCTTACACTACTCACAAGCTTGAACCTAAGACTAGGAAATGTATCTTTATTGGATATCCTACCCACTCTAAAGGCTACCTTTGTCTTGATCCTCACACCAAACATGTTTACACCTCAAGATATGTTGTGTTTAATGAGTCTAAATTTCCTGGTTTTCTGTCCAACCTGTTTCTCTCACTTCTTCCAACTCTGCTATTCCCACTTGGTTGTCTAATTAGCTTTTCCTTCACTCTACCAACCAGCCTTCTTTGCTTGGTTCTTATCCATCTCCATCCTCCACTCCTCCTTTCCAATCTGCACCAGCACCTCCCACACCTGTCACTTCACCAAATTCTGCCACTTTGTCTTCCCCTTTTAGTGCTGCACCATCTTATCTGCTTGATCCACCAACTCTTGGGTCTACTTCTGATGCTACCTTTATTTCCAATCCTCCTTAACCTGTGTCTTTACTTGCTTCTTCTCTCAACACACATCCTATGCAAACCAGGTCCAAGAGTGGAATTTCCAAACCTAACTCCAAACTATGTTATAAGGCTACTATTGATTACTCCTATACTAAACCCTCTACCTACAAAATTGCATCTCAGTATCCAAAGTGGTGTGAAGCTATGGATGTTGAATTTCAGGCCCTTCAGAGGCAACAGACATGGTCCCTTGTTCTTGCTCCTCTTGGTGTTAATCTAGTTGGGTGCAAATGGGTCTTCAAGCTTAAGTTGAATAGTGATGGATCAATCTCTAGATATAAGGCCAGGCTGGTTGCAAAGGGATTTCATCAGCAGGCAGGTGTGGATTTTCATGAGACCTTCAATCCTACGGTGAAGCCTGCTACTGTGAGACTTGTCTTGGGCATTGCTATCAAACGCACTGTTTCACTTATGTGTTGACTATCTTAGGTGCTTTAATGAAACGGTGCGCATCACTCTTATCTGATTCATTTAGCAGTTCAGACTTGGTGTGGAAATATCAGTTAGAGCAGCTTAACTAACTCTGTTAGTGCAGTGTAACCAACTCCCAAAATATCAGGAATTTAACTTAATGGCTTAGCTTAATCTTGTTGTATATAAACCATTCTGTGGGTACAAATGTAAAGTATGCTAGAATTCTCTGGAATTGAATAGAAGTTTCTTTCATTCTCTCTCTCTCTCTCTCTCTCTCTCTCTCTCTCTTAAACTTTCTTGCACTTTCTCTCATTTTCTCAGACTTTCTCTTCCCTTGTGATTGTTCATATGCATTTGCTTTCTCTGTGATTTTAACAGAAGCTTAGTTTGCTGTTATTGAAACTTTCATCACTTCACATTTAATCCCTCTCACTTCTTCATGCCTCTATAGCTTTTCCAGGTCTTGTATCTTCTAGTAGATGGTAAAAAATAAAAATAAAAGAAAAAAAATGTTTTAAAACTATATCAATTATAATAATAGTTCAAAGTTTTAACCAAACAAAAACGATTATAATCCTATAATTTTTCCTTTTGAATTAAACCCCAGAAATATTATTGAACTATAAATCAAAGTTTACAATGGTAAGAAGAAGAAGAGCACAAACCGCTCAATTACATTTCTTTTGGATGCACATGAAAGAAACCTTTTGAAACCCCATGAGTAGAGATTGAATCAACCAGTAGACCCAGTTTGGAGAAACATGGTGCCACACCTGTAAGCAAAAAGTAAGACAGCCTATTATCGCAGTCAACTTTCAATGCCCATATCTTTGCAGTAGAGGAGATCTTGAAGTAGTGCATAACAATATAACATGTTTATGGAGGGAGCAATCACAGTTGTAATGGTTCCACCATTGCTACCAACACTTGTCTAGTTGCATCACAGATCACAGCTTCAGTTCCTCCTAATAGTCTCAATTTGGTAGAGGCATTGGCCAAACTAAACTTATATATCAGTCTGCTAGAGAGGATGTAACCATTTTGGAAGCCAAGAGGCCCAGAACAACATTGTGACTCTGCGTAGTTCTGATCTCATGAAATTGTAATTTTGCCATCTTCGCTTTGCTGAACTAAGACTCCAAATTGCTGTGTGTATCACCCAGCCTCCATGCATTGCATAGGATTGAGATAGAGATTTCAATGTCAGGAAATTAAAACTTTGTCATGGCAATCTTCATAGAAATCCATCTAGTCTTGGGCTGTTCCTGTAGTTGATGTAATAGTAAAGTACTTCTGTTCCAGACCCCTTAGACATGAATGAATATCAGTGTCTACATCCTTGGCACAAAACACACATAACTCTTAGAGATGATTCCTCTCTTAAACAGAGTTTTTTAAGTGGACAAGATTCCATTACACATTCTCCACATGAAGTTGACTTTCGGTTGCATTTGTAGAGACTAGAGTGATTCCAAAAGGAGCGAAGGGTGGTTGCATTAGCTGACATGTTAAGTTAGACATGATAAGTGGTTGGGGTAGATAACCATCAGTCTTGCCAACAGTCCGCCTAGGGGCACAACTATTTCCACACCTAAATCTACAACATGCTTGGGTGACAACTTTTGGTTGGATATAACACTTGTACATGGGACCATCATTTGTAACTTAATGAAAAACTTGATTTTGGTGCACCAATCACAAGTTGTCACTTAAGTATGTTTGGATTTTGGCATGTAAATGGGTGACTATAGAGTTTTCCATCTTGACAAACTTGCATGCTATCCCCATTGCCAATACCCTAACGTGTTCCCACAATAAATCAATAATAACATGTCTTGCCTATGCAATACTATGCAAAGTGTAAGATGATTGGGTGGGCATTGGGGCTTTCAGGAATGATATGTAAGAAAAAAAACCTTAGCCTTCAGTAGTTGGAATTATAATGATCATGGATTGTGGATTAGAAGCCAACCTTGCTTGGCTAACAAAGCTAGATTACCATACTCCAGCTCTCTAAAACCCATTCATGAAGATGAAGGTGAATTTGGATATTGAAGGGGGAGAAAATAAATATCTTGAAACTGAATTAAGGGGCTGGCTTCCTTGGGTGAGAATATAATTTTGGGGTCTTTTTGTATTAGAGGCCGCCTAAGCTTAGTGCCAGCCCTGCTACAAGCTACAGTATACAAATTTGTAAGCCAAAATGTTCAACCTCTAGATTACATATGGAAGGGCAACCTAAAAGAAACATAAGAAAATTAAATTGAAAAAAAAAAAAGCTGAAAAAAGTCTAGTAAAGATCAAAATTGCCAATGGATTTCATTGCTCAATAGTGGGAAATATGCTACATTCTTTGAGTACGTATAGGTGAGTGGGAACGTAGTGTCACTCCCATAATAGTTAGAAGCTCCACAAGAAACAAGAAACTACATTTTCAAACTTCCTTCTGTACTTCCAGGAACACCTAAAAATATTAATTCAATACACAAGTTATTATATCCATATTAGTCTGTGAAAAGCACTAAAATGACAATTTAACAAGTAAAAACCTGAAAAGAGTGTAATAAAAAGAAAATTTCATTCCCATTCAACTTAAAGCTTGTTGTGCCACAAAAGTGTTCTGGTTGGTAATAAATCTTTCCATCTCAGTGTTGTTTGGGATGCTTGGATGAATAATGCTGTTACTTATTCTGTTTGATGAAATCATGTTTTTATCAAAAAACTTAGTCTGTTCAAAAATGCATTTTTCACTGTAATACAGATACATTATATGTCACATCCTAGTAGTAAGTAGTAATTGAATGTACACTTTTCGCAGTGATTTATAACAAAACAGACTACCACAAAGCTACAAGAGTAAATCGTAATGAAAATATAAAGTTGGCCAACCGCAAAGGGATATCTAATAAGTGCTAATCATTGAATCAGTAACTATTAATTTTCCTGCAAACCTGTTTACAATCAACATACTACAAATTATAGTCTGAAACAACCAACGTAGACCATGAGATTAAGAAACTCATACTCTGCTTGCATATTCATCTCGTAGATTCTAATACAAGGATGAAAATCCATATTTGGATTTCCAACGTATGCGTTTCATGGCACTAGTTTGGGCACCCCAAGTCCCAGACATATTAGCAACTATTGCACTTAGAGAACTCGAAGTAGTTTTGACTAAGACTGCACTTGACATATTATTCTTGCAATATATTAAATGTTGGACAATATTGTTTCTAAGCAGCCTGTTCATAAGTCAAAATTATGTGATATTATCCTTGTCTTATGTACTATAATGTGTTTGTTTTACAAAAGTTAGCACTAGTTACAATAAAAACAAACTTCTTCTTTCATCTTATTGTTATTATTATTTTTGATAATTCAATAGTTACAATGAGGATGGGGGATCTGAACACCAAGAAATACCAATTGAACTTAACATTTAAAAGGAAGAGATATACAATCATATTAGCAGATCAACAAGTATCTAATAAGTTTGGGATTTACCATAACAGAGAACTGGTCTAAATAGTAGAAAAATCTAAAACCCATAAAAGGTTAAAACAACTTCTAATCTATATTATTCTAAAAAAAAAAATCTAATATATATTTATCTTTTTTGTACTAATGAATTTTGCTCATATTGAGGATTACATGTCTAGCATGCCATCCAGAGCAACTTGTTCTTGTGTAGCTACACCTCCATCAAGCATACAATGGAAGCTTCATCTGAGAAGAACTCAGGTGATAGTTAGTTCCTCAGTTGTTGGATTAATGAGCATTTCAATGTTCATTGGATCCTTTATATACAAATTGTCATATAATGAATTAGCAAGGCCTAATAACATTTTTCATTAGACTTTAATTAATACTACTTTGTCATAGCATTTTGTGACCCTAATTGGAAATCAACCGTCCTCTAATTCATAGCTACAGAAACAGAAAGATGTTTTGTTGAGTTTAGGATAACGATGGTAAATCACTATATTCTTATTCTCTCTCACTAGTGATAGTAATAGCGAAAAAGACTAGCAAATACCTGGAAATGGAATTAAAAGACTTCCTTGGCGTTGTGGAAGAAAGCAGCAGAGCAAAGAATGGAGGCAATAAAGGCAAAAATTCCGAGACCAATCATCAAAGAGAAACCTGCTACCACTAAGTCTAGTACACACTGCATACATAGACTCATCATCATATCTTTCTAGTTTTGAATCAAAACTCGGATCTGTCTGTCTGGCTGAGAGGGAGAGAGAGAATCCAAGACAAGGCAAGAGCGGCGACAGGAAACAAAAAGATTCTTTCAGATTACTACAACAACCCACTGAAAACAGGTTTTGGGATTCGAAAAGGCTTTGGTTTTGGCACATCACATGCACTTGACACGCACGCTTGTTAAAAATGTTAAATGCTATTTTTTAGTAATTTTAGCACCTCAAATGATAAAAATTCACTTTCATCAAACATGCTAATTCTTAAAAGATTTAGCACCAAGCTACAGTGAGCTGTTATTGATAACAGCTCACTGTAGCTGGATTGTAAAAAAAAAAAAAGTTTTTAATTCACCAACGGATCTATTTCTTATTTCTGTCTCTTTTTCCTATCTCACTTCTCTCTTCCCTCTTATCTCTTCTTTGTCCTGTGGTTTGGCGTGGTTTGATGGTTAGGGTCGTGGTCTGATGGTCCGATGGTCGTGGGGTGGTGGCAGCGATGGTTCAATGGTTGGCGATTGTGGTCCGATGGGCATGGGTCGTGAGTTTGACGGTCCAATGGTCGTGGTGGAGGTTCGGCATGGGTTGTGGGTCACCAATCTACTGGGTTTGTGTGTGTGATGGGTTTTGGTTTACCGATCTAGTTTTAGTTCCTATGGGTTTTGGCTCGGCATGATGAGTCTGCTAGTGGCGACGGTGGTGGAGGTTTTTTTTTTTTTTTTTTGCTGTGGTTTCTGGTGATGAGTGTATGTGGTGGTTGTGGGGTGGATGTGGATGTGGATGTGGAGGTTTTTTTTTTTTTTTTTGTTATTTGTGGCATGGGTGGTAGGTTTGTGGTGGTTGTGGTATGGGTGGTGAGTTTTTGGTGGGTGGTTGGGTGGTGGGTTTTGTGGTGACTGTTGGTAGTGCGTTGGCTGGGAATGTTGAGAATAGTTGGGTTGAGAAAGAGAGAGACAGGGAGAGAGAGGAAAAATAAAAAATGAATAAAAAATAATAAAGAAAAAATACTTAAATGAAGTAGTAAAAAAAAATAGAAATTTTGATGTAAGTTGTATTATAAAGTGATATGTTAAATATTATAAAGTTGATTTTTGAGATGGTAAATGCTAAATTTTTTAGAACCTTTGATAGGGATCCCTTATGTCGTTTTGTTGCATAATCAGAAAAGAACATAATAGTCATTGATTGATTGATTACTGTCTGTCTCACTGTTGGCCTTGTGGGCTGGGCCATGTTGTGGTGATTCAGAGCTCAATAATCAGTAATCACTATACCATTTCAAGCCCAATTTTTATCTCACCCTGACTCGGTACCATTCCATTCCTGTTTAGACCTCGGGTCCATTCCGTCCCATAAAAAAAAAAAAAAAAAAAACACAGAGTTCCGAACTTTTTAAGGATCATGTGTGATATTTATTATGTGTTACAATGATTAAAATTCAACAAAATATAAAATTCTTAAAAATATGAACCTATGGCTTGTTTGAATGGACAAATGTTTAATTATTTTCATTAACTTAAGCGTATTGAATTCAAAATTATTTATTTATTTTTGGACTTTGTTTCAATGGTTGCAAAATCAGCTAAATTTGAAAAATATATGTCATATTTCAAATCAACTATTTCTTATATAAATCTTAGAAGAATGACATTAAAATTTAATTATACTTAAATAAATAAATAACACACCACTTAAAATAATTAATATAACTAAATAAATGTATTTATCCAATTAATACTCATTTTAAGAACATAGAATAAATACTATAATGTTGGTTATATATATATATATTACACGTCACTAAAACGAGTTAGGAAATCTAAATGGTTAAGATTGATTTTAGTGAACTCGCAAATGTGTAATTTTTTATAGTTTTTGTTTCAAATTGTTATAAAAAAAACTGAATGTGAAGAACAATGACATATTCTAAATCTTTTTATTATTATTATTATTATTATTATTACTTGATGGGTCCAAATCAAGCTTTGTTCGTCCATGTGATCACGTCTAGAGAGTTTTACAAGGAAGGAAACCCAACAGAGGTACTCCAAACATGAATAAAATCCCACAATTAAATATGGCAACCGTCCAAATCATGTTGGTCGTCCATGGCTCACAAGGTATGGACAACCAAACGACACTTAGCAAATTTCAGAGAAATTCTCTACAAGCTCTACGCAATCAAGCCATGATCTATCATACCGGAACGTGGGAAGGATTCTCTGAAATTCTCCATTTTCTCCATTAACTCCACACATCTCCCATGATGATAGTGGATTTGAACAAGTAGACCCACTCCTAACTCTTTATAAAAGGATTAAGTTTTATTCAACCAAGGTAAGTTCTACTATTCACAATTCAACATCCTTGTATTTTAGAGAGAAAATTGACTTAATTGTCGGAGGGTCCTTGGTTGGTTCATATTGGTCACCCTTGACAGTCTTTTCTTTCTCTTCAGGTCATCAAGCCATCACCGTAGCCCCGAGCATTTAGCCTTTTGATTTTTGTGCATGGCGACTACTTTCACGGATGAGCTTGCCATTACTTTTACGGACGAAGATGCGAGGCGACTACATCATCCTCATGATGATGCAATTGTTATTACTCTGACGATTGCAAATTATACAACTAGGAAGGTGTTAATAGACAATGGAAGTTCAGCGGATATCCTCTACTATCTAGTCTTCTAGCAAATGAGAATTAATAAGGAGTTACTTTGTCCAATGAATGTGCCTTTGATTGGATTTGGAGGAATGAAGGTTCTACTAGTAGGCACTATCTCCTTGCCAGTCGTGCTTGGCTCTTACCCACAACAAATCAATAAGGAAGTAAACTTCCTTGTTGTGGACTGTTCATCCTTATATAATGCCATTATAGGACGACCAACTTTGAACAGTTGGAAGGCCGCAATGTCTACCTATCACTTGTCTGTTAAATTTCCAACGGAATATGACATTGGAGAAGTACAAGGAAACCAGCTAGCTACTAGAGAGTGTTACCTAGCGATGTTAGTGATGGACGAGCAGATGCAGACGATGAACATTGAAGAAAAAAGAACAGTGGCTAAACCGATTGAAGTATTGGAAGATGTTTCACTGGACGAGTCTAACCCGGAGAGGTTCACTAAAATCAGGACAAGCATGGAAGAAAAGACGAAGCGAGACCTTGTACAATTCCTCAAAAAGAGCATAGATGTTTTTGTTTGGAGCCACAAAGACATGCCTGGGATTGACCCGAATGTGATTACTCATCGTCTAAATGTCTCCCCGTCATATAAGCCTGTCCATTAGAAAAGGAGAGTGTTCGCTCTAGAATGAGACAATGCCATCAAAGAAGAGGTCCGAAAGTTAGTGATAGTAGAGTTCATCTGCGAAGTCTACTACCCTAATTGGCTAGCTAATGTAATGATGGTCAAAAAAGTTAACAGCAAGTGGACAATGTGTGTGGACTTCATAGATTTCAACAAGGCATGCCCCAAGGATAGTTATCTCCTTCCACGCATTGACTAACTGGTAGACTTAACAACTAGACACCAATTGCTGAGTTTCATGGACGCATTCTCATGGTACAATCAGAACAAAATGGACGAAGCAAACCAGGAGAAAACATCCTTTATCACAAGCCAAGATTTGTTTTGCTCAAAGTAATGTCTTTTGGTTTGAAAAATGCAAGAGCTAATTATCAAAGGCTAGTCAATCACATGTTTCATCCACAAATTGGGAGGAATGTTAAAGTGTACGTGGACGACATGTTAGTTAAGAGCGTAAGGGAAATGCAACACTTGGACGACCTTCAAGAGACATTTGAAACGCTTAGACGATACAACATGAAGCTAAACCCAAGCAAATGTGTCTTCAGAGTTTCATCAAGAAAGTTCCTTGGTTTTATGGTCTCACAGAGGGAAATTGAAGCAAATCTTGACAAAATCCAAGCAATATTGAGCATGGAGCCCCCAAAGAATGTCAAAAAAGTCCAAAGCCTCACTAGACGGGTAGTAGCCCTCAATAGGTTTGTCTCAAAGGCTACTGAAACATGTTTACCATTTTTTAAAGTATTGAGAAAAGTATTTGAATGGACGGACGAGTGTCAATGGGCATTTGAAGACCTTAAGGCTTATCTCACTTAGTCTTCGTTGTTGAGCCCGTCCAAATCAGGTGAAGAGTTATATCTATACTTGGCGGTGTCCCCTCATGCAATGAGCTCAGCCTTAATCAAGGAAGAAAGAAAGGTGCAGAAGCCTGTCTACTACACCAACAAGGCCTTAAGAGAAGCAGAAGGACAAACCCGTCAATGGAAAAGTTAGCTTTCTCATTGGTAACAACAAGAAGAAAGCTTAGGCCTTATTTCTAGGCTCATGTCATCAACGTCCTGACAGACCATCCACTTAAGAAGGCTATGAATAAGTTAGAAGCCATTGGACGACTAGTTCAGTGGGCGGTTGAACTTAATGAATTTGACGTAAGATATCAACCAAGGGTAGCAATAAAAGCTCAAGCCCTTGCAGATTTCATTGCGAAATTTACTCCTACCCATGCTCAACAAAGTAAAGACTAGGAGCAAAAGAATGGGTCATCCATGTGGATGGTTTGTCCTCGTAGTATGCAAAAGGAATTGGGATAGTATTGGAATCACAAAAAGGGGATTGTCTATAATATTTCGTTCGTCTACAGTTCTAGACAACCAACAACGAAGTTGAATATGAAGCCCTCCTCAAAGGCTTGGAGTTAGCTAAATCACTTGGAGCTGATTCAGTTTTCATCCAGGGAGACTCGCATCTGGTGATAGGCGAAGTGAATGAAACATGAGTAGCCAAGTGAATGGATCTAGATCACTCGTCCACAAGATAGTCCGCGCAGGTGTGGACACAATAGAAATATGGAGTTGCCACCTAGTTTTTGCAATGGTCTAGGAATCATATATATAGCATCCTCTCAAGGAAGGACCATTGATCTTACTAGCAGAGATATGAGTTCGAAGTTTATGTACATTCTTGGAAAGGTGTTAGGCACCCAAGGCTGCCTAACCCTAAGGTTGGCCTCCGATTATTGTGTTTTACGTCTTAACCTCGATAAAATCATGTTCAATACTTGTATCTATACTCACACACACATACACACACACTAGCATACATCTAAGCATACAACATGACATCATTCATCACAAAATGCATACATATCTATCTATAAAGCAATAAGAAACCAAACCACACTTAACCCTAACATCCATCTAGCATGTGAAAACCCCACCATATCATACATCTAAAACAATGCAACAACTCAATCATGGTAGCAAGGTATCATGGCAATCACAAAATTATATAAAACAAATATTCAAACAAAATACATCATCAAATGCATGTTCATACCTATGCATGACTTACATTTACTTACCTTTCAACAACACAGCACCTATGACATCATATATGAGCATGTGAATGCATGTACATAGCATCTTAAATAAGAAAACCTTAATCTAACAAGTTAAAAGCAAATAAGCAAATAAGCAAATAAAACATATGAAACGGGAGCTCAAATATAGATATGCATGTAAAAAGGATTGAAACAGAGGCAAGATATATGAAACAAGCAAACCAAACAAAGAAGAAATCTGAATTAGGGTCTGTAGGCAAATGCTTGCACACGCAGATAGAGGCTTACGTACGTAGGATTTGACCTACGTATGCCTACTCATGACATGCGTGCATAGGATTGTTCAAAAACCCTAACCCAGAAACATAAAACAGAAAAACAAAATAGAAACGAAAACACTAATTCTAACAACCAAACATGCTCAGAACATAAAAAGAACTGTAAAACTAACCCAAACAAACATGCATAAATATAGAATAAGCAATAAAACAAGCTAAAACAAAGATTAAAGGCATAAGAGAAAAAGAAAGGGTTTAAGGGATTCCTTAATCAAAAAGCTCTTTAAGCTTGATTTTTGATTATTCCCCTCAGTCAAATCTATCACAATTAAATAAACTAGTGATTAGAAAATTTAAACTCAAAGGATTGGGGCTAGAAAAGGTCCCAATTAGATAAAAATGACTTGAGGGTGTTTTGTGAAAAACTTCCTTTTGATTCACTATTTTCTAGCGAGTCTTAAGTTTTTCCCGTGGGAATTCTGTGTGTTATGAAAATGTACCATGTAAGACTTATATAGTAAAAAAAATGGGGTTTCAAATAGCTCTTAGATGATGTGGGATTCATTCCAAATCTCAGCCATTATTGTAGAAAACTTGTCATTTTATGTTTTTGAAACCCTAGCTGCGTATGTAGGAGTGTGCTTGTGTACGCATGCTTTAGACCACGTACGCAAGCCGCTACCCATGTATGTGGACCGAGGGCCACTTGGTCTTTTATTTCCAAAAATAGATTTTTGCTCATTTAAAAGGTTATATTTTCCATTTTAACACTCCTCAAGTTAATTTGATATCTGATTGGGCTCTAAACTAGCATTGAGCCTTAGAGTTCGAGCATCATTGGGGAATGGGGGCCTGAGTTGTAAGAGGTACATAATGCTGTGTCTATAGTAGGATACTACTAGCCGTCCATGCAGAGCCGTCCATGCAAACAGATGTCAAAGCTTATGTCAAAGCGTGTGACAAGTGTTGACTCTACAACAATATACCTGGACGACCATCAGAATACCTCACTCCAATGGCAGCCCCTTGGCCATTTGCCTAGTGGGGACTTGACATCCTTGGTCCTTTTCCCCTAAAGACAAGGTAAATGAAGTTTTTGGTAGTAGAGATTGATTATATTACTAAATGAGTGGAAGCAAAGCCATTAGCGGAGATCACCAAGCAAAATGTTAGAAGCTTCATTTGGAAGAACATTATCTGCCATTTTGGAATCCCAAGGGTGCTCGTCTCAAACAATGGATGCCAATTTGATAACACACCCTTTAGAGAGTTCTGTGAGCAGTTAGGAATCAGGAATCACTACTCCTCACCCTCCCACCCACAAGCTAATGGATAGGTAGAAGTTGCAAACCGATCATTGTTGAAGATCATCAAGACTTGTCTTGAGGGGGCAAAAGGAATAGGGCCATACGAATTACCCACCATCTTTTGGGCATACAGGACGATAGTGAGGACTCCTACCGGAGAAACTCCTTTTAAGCTAGCATATGGAAGCAATGCAGTGATACTTGCGGAGGTTGGATTAACTAGTTACAGGGTGGCCCACTATAAGGATGAGAGAATGAGAAACAACTTCGTCTAAGCCTCGATCTCATTGATGAGGTAAGGATGGACGCGAAATAAAGGGTGGCACGCTACAAGAATCTGATGACTAAGCACCATGATGTGTTGGTCAAACCAAGGCAGTTCAACATTAGGGACCTCGTCTTAAAAAGGGTGTCCCTAACTACTAAAGACCTCGCTTAGGGAAAGTTGAGACCTAATTGGGAAGGACCATATAAAGTCATCAACTACAAGAGACGAGGATCGTACTATCTAGAAGCATTGGATGGACGAAGGTTAGAGCATCTATGGAATGTGGAGCCTAAAGACTACTGGTTCCCACTAGCAATCTATTTATGTTATCTTTTAGCACTTCATGTTTTGTAGCTGTAATCTATGTTTTTAGCATTTGAATTTTCTAAAAAGCACTAGCTACTACCATGTGTAATGTTTATGGATGATGCCATGGACAAAGTCCTTTTGTATATAAAGTAGTTTGAATTCCCTAAAAGAGAACTAGGTACTACCATAGGCAATGTCAATGGACGTTGTTATGTACAAAGTTCTCTATTGTATATAAAGTAGTTTGAATTTTTTAACTTAAGTGTTGATGATTCTCTATGAAACTAAAGTCCACAAAAAGTTAAAGATGTCTAAAATCTCTGAACGCAGAGATGTATCGTCATTGTCGACACCGAGCCCAAAATGGAGAACCATGGGCCTTCGTTCGACCACCCATCATGGCGACGCTCCCTCGCACACGGGCCCCCGTTGGAGGCCCCTCTCGAATGATCTTGTGTGTGGTTTGCGCGGAGCTTCAGGTGCTCTCTCTCTCTCTCTCTCGGCGGAGAAGGATAGGTGTCCACCTTTGGAGGCATGGCAGGAATCTTGGCCAAATTTTAGGTGATTACCAAAGGTCAGTAAAGTCGCCACCAATCATTAGGTTTTTGTAAGATGTGATTGGTCACTGGTTTCTAGTTGATTTTATTACCGATCTTAGGCTAAGAAAAAAGGTCATTTTTCCTAATCTAATATGGATGGTAAAAAATCTTGATTCATAAGTCTGGAAGTTTTTTTATGTGTGGAAAAGGTGTTAGGCACCCCACAACGCCTGTCTGAGGACAATCCTTTATTTTGATAAAACCTTAATTTGCAGAGATTGGTAGTAAAAACACGATTTTGGCATTGGCTTTTGGGGCTTAACATGCATGGGGCTTTGAGGTTTGGCTTTTGAATGGGTGTGGTCCCAATCTATACTTTTCTAAGGCATTCGGGAAAAGTACTAGATTTTCACGGCGAAAATCTGACGACATGTCACCTTACTTTTGCGGTGGAAATTAGGCATCGCTTTGCCTTAGGTGACATGGCTTGTGACAATCACACTAGAAGGGGGAGCAGGTATATATATATATATATACACATCATGCAGAATGCAAGCATGCAAAGCAGGAAAGTAAATGTCTACATCCCAAGAGCATGACCCAAAATATAGGTGCTAGAAAGTAAACAGGGGTCGCCATACTCTAGAGATGAGGACGAATGGTACATGGCATGATATACCTATTACAACCCATCTAAGAGAGAAATGAGGGACGAAGGAAGGGGGCTTAAAAGAGTGCATAACTGAATGAGATAAGCTAGACTCCTAAACCTACTGAACACAGCCGCTTTGCTCATATCTACATGCTTGCATCCACGACCTTTTTGCTTACGCTTGGGAAACCGTGCCCTAGCTCCAAGAATCCTCGCTCCATGTGTGTACATGCAAAGGTAATGACAAGAAACTAGTAAACAAGCAATGGAAGGAAAAGATGCTAATAGCATACAAAAGAGGCATAAAACAGATAAACATGATAGACATGGCAAGCAAGAGAACAAGGAAGCTAGCAATCAAGCAAGAAGGCAAGCAAGCAAGAAAGAAAACAAAAGATGGTGTCCACGAGGGACAAATGTAGGTTTGGATCAAATGTCCATAACTTCATTGTGTTGAAGCATGGATGACACACTAGCAAACAAGATTCATGCATGGACATGTAAGCAAGCGTGTAATTTATGGACTACCCACTGCCATCGACCGAACCCGATCTGCTGTCAACCAAATCGACTGCTTCGGCAGTCGGTGACGGATTTCATTCTCCAAAATCCAAGATCAACGGGTCGGAGATCGGATTTCCTCCTCTCAAATTCGAGAAACCCAATCCGACCGACCCATCATTTTTCCGGTGAGAAGGTGTAGATCCGATGAGTTTTATGATTTTTTTGGGAAGATTTAAGCTAGATCTGGTGAGATTTTGCTAGATTTAACCAAGATCTTGCTGAAAATGGCCAAGATCTCGATGGATCTGGCTGGATTTCTACCGTTTTTCAAAATTTTCTCACCGAATTTCTGTCTTTTTCATATTTTCTTGGCCGGATTCTCGCCGTTTTCCAAATAATCAACCCTGACCAAGACCTGACTACTTTCTAGCAAGAACTGTTCGATTTGACCCGATTTTCTGACCGGTTAGCGGCGGGTCTAAAAATTTGGAACCCGATTTGGTCGGGTCGGTCGCGGGTTGGGCACAAACCCGACCCAGACCGACTTGTGGTCACCCTTACGTGTAAAGATGCATAGAAAGCCAATTAGTGGCACAAACAAGCATGGTAAGCATATAATGGCACGGAGCAGAAAAGGAAAAAGGTATGCACGAAGAAACCCAGCATCCGGAGACGCATCCCAGGTGGTTACATCCAAACAAGGCCTCGTGGGCATCAGATGTAACCACACAAACACAAACCCGCTAAGGGCGTTAAACGTGGCAAAGCCTAAAACTAGAAAGGCTAACACAAGCATAAAGCATAGAAGCACAAGCATAGACATGCAAATAAGGATGATCCAAACCCTTTGATATGGGCTAAGGTGTGTGGACGAGGACCAGGACCATAGGGTCGAGATCGGGTCCAAACCAATAGCCAAAACACAAGAAAAAGAGATAAAAGCGATAAAAGGGCTACAATAGCACATGGCATGACAAACATAGCCTAGGTATAGGCACACAAACATGGCATGAAGTGCACAAGCATATGGAAGATGGCATGAAGCATGTAGAGAACACAGATCCAAGCACAGAAGCATGTGAAAGCATAGATCTAGGCATATAGGCATAGGAACATGCATGTAAACATGTAAATCCTAGCGCCTAAACATGGAAGAATGTGAATCCAAGCATATAAGCATGTGAAGACATGGATCTAACCCCATAGCATGGCAAAAAGGCATAAATATATAGATCTAAGCAAGGCATAACCAAACATCATACAAGCATGTGAGCATGTAACCCTAAAATCAACATAGAGCAAAAAGATGAACAAAGCATGGGAAAACATGGCGTAAAGCATAAATGATGAGAATCAACAAGCATTCAAGGATCCATTGCATGTTCCAGTTGGGCCTATTACAAGAGCAAGATCCAAGAAGATCCAAGAAGCACTTAATGGGCTGATTCAAGAGATTTGGGCTGATTCTAATGCAGGATATTCCAAGCTTGGCCCAAAGGAAGATGAAAGTGTAGTAAATTTAATTCAAGCTATTTAGGGCTGATCTGACTTAATTGGGAGTGATTTATGGCATGAATTAATGGCTGATTGACTTTCCAGCTCTGTATCAGTTAAGGCAGATTTTTTCCTATTTTGGATCTGCTAATTTCAGACCAAATAAGCTTTTATTTAGGTTTTTATTATTTAGTTCGTTTTTTAGGTATTTTCCTTGTTTTTAGGTGCATTTAATGCTTTTTAGGTCAAACTTGATTCCTGATATGGTAAGGTATCAATTAGGAGTTATTTTAGAATATATTTTCTTGTCTGTCAAGTTTTCTGGAGCCCTTAAATAGGCTCTGAAGTCTGTAAAAGTTTTTAAGATTATTGTTGAATAAAATTCAGAAAAGGTGAGGCTTTGCTCTCTTTTGCTTTTTCAAGAACTGTGAACTTATCAAGGATTCTTCCTTGTGGCGTTCAAACTTTATACCTTTGGTTCGTGATTCTTTATAATCATTGGGTCAAGGTCAGCTTATACCTTTGGTTCGCGTTTCGATTATAAACGTTGGGTCAGGGTTTCTATCAAATATCTGATTTTTAGCTTTCCTGGGTTAATTATTCCAATATTATTGTTGGGTCTCAAAGCGTGTCGATTGAGGTTCGCATCAATAAACATGTAGATTGAGACAACTAGCATGTGAACGAGCATAGAAACATGTGGATCTAGCTAAACAGCACATAAAAAAGATAGATCTAGGCACAAACACATAACATAAAGTGTAAAGCATGTGGATCTGGATAAGTAGCATGTGAACAAGCATAGAAACATGTGGATCTAGCCAAAAAACATATAGAAAAGATAGATTTAGGCACAAACACATAGCACAAAGGCGTAAAGCACATAGATCGGGATAACTAGCATGTGAACAAGCATTAAAGAACATGGATCTAGCCTAACAACACATAGAAAAGATAGATCTAGGCACAAGCACATAGCACAAAGCATAAAGCAAGTAGATCAGGAAAAATAACATATGAACAAGCATAAAAGAACATGGATCCAAGCTAAAAACATGCTAGAAACAAGATAAAGCAAGAAATATGTCAAAGAAAGCAATAAAACATGTTATTATAGCACAAAGAGCAAGAAACATGCTAGGAGAAAGATTTAGAAGGTTAGGGGTGTTGATGATAGCTAAAAAGCTACATCCACACCCCTAAACCCCAAATCCAAGATGTAGAACCAAGGAGAAGAAGATTAGGTACAAAAACACTACCTTGTATTGTTGGTGAAAAAGCAAGAATCAAGAGGCTTTGATGTGTTTTTTACGTTTGGAAGAGAGAAAAAGAGCTTAGAATTTGTTCAGGTAGAGAGAAGGGAGCCTAGAAGTCTTCCCCCCTGGTCTGGGGGGCACCTAGGGCTATTTATAGCCTCAGACACGTTTTTCGAGGCGACAACCTTTGTAGGGCCACCGGCGGCCTTTCAAGGGCCGCCAGCCTCAATTAGTCTTGGATGGGGTTGATCTTGATACCCTTGGAAAGATCTTGACTTTCAATTTCTAAGAAGGTATGGAGCTCAAAAATCCAACGGTCGGATAAAAAATTATGGCTTCGGGAAGTTAGCGGACGCAGTTTCACAGTTTTCTCCATATCTCAACTATTTTAACTACGATTTCGACCCATGAATAGCCATTGGAATGAGAATTTGATTATCTTTGAAATGGAGTTAGTCTTAACCCGTTTTGACAATTGAATCAAGATTAGGGTTTTTGAGGCCCACCGATAATCAACTTCGGGTCAAAGTTGGTCAAACTTGCTAAAAATCTCCGAGGAGCTCGGGTTTGATATAAAACCATGAAAAATGTTTTTTTTTTTTTATATGAGTATTTTGACCTTATTTGTCCTTCGGTCAACCTAGGGTTGACTAGGGGCATTTTGGTCATTTTGGCTAAAAAAGGCACCTTGGGTGCTCTAGAGTTCGAACAAGTTACACCACATCATTTTGGATGTTCTCGTGGCCCCACGGAGGAAAAATAATATTTTTGATTTTTTCGGGGTCTGGCACGCAAATCAAGGGTGGATAAAATACGATATCAACAGTCATGAGCCATCCTTAGACGAGGAAAAGACAAATTATCATATATAAAACCTTAAGGTAAAAATAGAAGTGCAAAGGGAAGGAATAGACACCTCCCAGTACACTCATGCAATAATGAAAGACGAGGAAAGGCATGCATGCAACAAATAGACAATCTCTAAGGACGACAAATGGCCAAACCCCTGAGTGGTCCAAATTATGGATGAGAAAACACTCAGCCAATTCGAAATTCCTAAAATAAGTCCAAGTTATGGACAAGGAAATACTTAGCCATTCCAAAGTAAAGTCCTAACTATGGATGAGAAAATACTTGGATATTAAAATTGGCAATAGAAACAAAAAAAAAAACATTCACACATGGACGAAAACATATTTATAGATAAAATTAAAGGTAGACGACCATCTTCCAAAAACCCTTCAAAGTAATAAGTCTAAAAAGGCATTTGTATCAACCCCCATCCTTAAACATGGACGAGGTAATGTACTTGAAAAAAAAATCTAAAATGATCCAAAACAATGGACCCAAAAAAAAAGAAAAAAAAAAGAAAAAGAGAAGAAGCAAATAAAGACAAATTTTTTTTTTTTACTTTAGGGATAAACCACTGGGGGCAGTGCCCCCAGACTTTAAGTTGTCCTTCGTAGGATAAGGAGCAAAATCATCGTCCTCAAAATTCACATCCTCTGAGCTTGTCTAGAGTAAAGAACTTTCAGCCGCAATGGGAAGCTTGATGGAGTTAAAATCCACCCGAGGGAAGGATTCCATAGCGTCCATGCGAAAGTCCTCAAAACCAGCGGCAGTCCTCAAAACCAACGACATAGTTCTTGTCTAAGAGGTCAGTGAACACGCTAGACGCCTTAAATTCTCTGATAGCTTCCTCCTTAGCCTTGCCTAGAGAAGAAGAAAGCTCGTCACTTCTCTTTTGTAAGTGATCTAGATGAGTATCCTTCTTGACGACGTCTGCCTCCAGCTCCTAAACAAGAATTTTCAACTCCTTTATCTCATCCTCCAGCTTTACCCTCTCCATAACTTTACGGCTAGATTCCTTCTCCATGTCATGAATCTTCGTCTCTAGCTTGATCCTCTCGTTGTCCAGCTCATAGGCTTGTCTAGACACTGCCATAAACTTAGACAGCCTATATTAAGAAACATGGACGTGAAATAAAAGAGTAAAGTTCAATTTGTGTATGGCTAAGGATGAAACAAAATACCTTGAAGAGATCATGAATTGTAGATCATTCAAATTCCTTCACGGACATGTCATAGCAGATAGAGATGTCTTTATTAGTCACTGCCTGCTTAAACCTGTCCCAAGCAAGACGTTCACTTTTTAAGAGGATCATGGCACCACTGTCAAGAGGCCCAGCAAGAGAAGGATTAGACAAGCTCACTTCAGGAAGAGGGGTTTTTGCCATCAACAGCAGTTTAGCAACAACAAGATGAACAAAAGGGCTAGTCTCGACAACTAAGGGCTTGGACGGACCATGTCTTGGCTTTTTATTGCCTCGACCGCTAGGAAGACTCCCAGTATCAAGCATCCTGGACAAAGTCTTTTTCTTTTCTAAAACAGCTGGACGAGATTGGGTGAGGACGTCTTCCCTAGGTTGGACAGTTTCTTCGTTTGCCAAACCTTTTCCCTTGTTCTCCTTCATAGTTGTCATTCCTACATATAAGAAAGAAGGTTGTCAGAGTCTAGACAATATAAATGAGAAAGAAAAATTTAAGAAAACAAATAGCTTACTTCGACAAGAAGTAAGCTCGTGGGCTAGTGCTACCTTTGTAGGAACAGGCCCAAGTTCCCAAATGGCTAGACGATGGAGTGTTACCAAGGAATGGAAACTTTTGCCAGCAAAAGAATGTGCCTATTGGACACGATTCAGATGAAATTTACTTAGCGAACGATGAGCTACAGCTGAAAAGGAAACAATAAAGAGTTAGACGAAGATAAAGAGATATTTAGGACGAGGTAAAAGTAAGAAACATACCCTGATGACGTAGACGACCCATTTCACCAGTGTAAGGGGGGAAGGAATCCCTACCTACCTCAATGGGGTTTCCAGCCCAATACCCAAAGACGAAGAAGAACTCTGTTTTCCACCTCCTATCAGATGAAGGAAGGGAACTAATTAACCTATAGCTAGAGTACCTAGCAGAAAATCGATTAAAACCAACAGATTGGCTTATCTTAGAGGGCTTATAGCAATACAAGAACTCGTTCACAAAAAGAGGATGGTTCCCATCGAAAGCCTTTCTCTATAGTACCTGTATAAACACTATGGTTCTCCATGCATTGGGGTTTAGCTGATTTGGCCCTATACCTAACCTATGACGGAGTTCTCTAGCAAAGACGTTCAAAGGCAATCTAAGTTCCCCTAGAAGATAAGCCTCATACATACCAGTACCATGAGAATTAGAAGTACAACATCGTTCTCCAGGGGCAGCAAGATGAGGGTCAACCTTGTCAGAAATTTGCTATCTATCTCTGAGCATAATAAGTCTTTTTCATCTAGTTTGGACGGAATATTAATGGCACAAATATATATGATGTCCACCTCTTCACTAGGAGAAGGTGTGGACGGCTCAACACTCATGGACTGGCCAACAGACGACCTAGAAGCAATCCTCATCGTCATTTCTTCGTGAAGGATCTCTAAAGGAACCCTAGGGACTTCAGACGAGTATTGCTTGTCCGTGGTATTACCCCCACTACAACTACTACCGGTCTACTCTCACTATCACTACCACTAACACTACTATTACTCTTGTTGTGATACTTATCTATTTCTCTTTCCTCCCTATCACTAGACGAGGACACTATAATCTCAGCCATTTGTAAAGAATTCTAAAGAAGAAAACCTAGAGATGGGGAAAGGAGGATACCTGATTCAAGACAGAGAGGATTAAGGACGGGAGGAAACTTCTAGACGAGGTGTAGAGGACGACTGATGTCAAAATAGAAAATATGAGAAAGTAAGAGAGTAAGAGAGGTATTGGACTATTTATAGGCAGCAGAAGTGGACATTGAAGCGGTGCGAGCCAATGAGAATACGCCATATGGCAGTTTTTCTCAAAGAACAAAACAATGCGACCTATGGACCACTAGGATTAAGCCACGTGTCAACATCTAGGACACCTGATCTTGAACCACCTTGACATGCCATCTGGAAAATCCTTCAACCAATGAAAAATTGCCACGTGTAAAGGCAACAGTGATATGGATGACACAAGGACAAGGGGGCAACTGATGAGGTCCAAATCAAGCTTTGTTTGTCCATGATGGTCGCCCATGACCAGATCATGTCCAAAGAGTTTTACAAGGAAGGAAACCCAACAAAGACACTCCAAACATGAATAAAATCCCACCATAAAATATGGCAACTGTCCAAATCAGGTTGGTTGTCCATGGCTCACAAGGTATGGATGACCAAATGACACTTAGCAAATTTTAGAGAAATGCTCTGCAAGCTCCGCGCAATCAAGTCACGATCTATCATTCCAGAACGTGGGAAGGATTCCCCGAAATCCGCTCCATTTTCTCCATTAACTCCACACATCTCCTATGATAGTGGATCCGAACAAGTAGACCTAGTTCTAACTCTTTATAAAAGGATCAAGTCTCATTCAACCAAAAGTAAGTTCTACTATTTACAATTCACTATTTTTGTGTTCTAGAGAGAAAACTGACATAATCGTTGGAGGGTCCTTGACCGGTTCACACCGGTCACTTTTGATAGTCTTTTCTTTCTCTTCAGGTCATCAAGCCATCAACGTAGCCCCGAGCATTCAGCCTACTAATTGTCGGACATCATTATTATTATTATTCCAAAAAAAAAAAGTTTCTTATACAAGTTATATAAAATAATGATATAAATTTTTTTATATAAATATTTAATATACATTTTACTCTATTGATTATTTCAATGAACTAATATCTTGATATAAATGTAAACTTTTTTTTTTTTTTTTGGGGAGATTCAAGCCTAAATAAATAAAAATCAAAGAATGTGCTACATTACAGTTACATGGCAACATGCTGACATCTTTCTAAAAGCTCAATATTGTGTATGATGAACCCAATTAATTAATTGATTATGGTGATGCTATCCCTCCCACATTCCCACTTGATGGTGGTTATTAATTCTTAATTTTTGATATTGTTTTTTCTTCTCTTTTTACCGTTCATTAATTTTAGACTCTCTGGTTTTGTACTCAATAACTCATTTGGATGAATATTTATAATGTGATTTCACATTTGACTCCAAATTTAAGAAATAAAAATCTCTATAAATAAATAGTTTAAGACACATGACACAAAATTAGATTTCAATTGTAGAATCTTATTGAATTTTCTCCAAGTTTTGACTATATATATATAGATTATGAAAATCATTGTCTCTCGAGTTAGAGCTGAGAAATAGCACCATCTCTCCTAGTCAAGACGAGTAATTTCATATTATCCAGCGCATTTTCTTCATACCTTATATCCTTTCCTTTACCAAAGGAAAGCTTTGCTCCCAATCCAAATACGTTCACTTCTTACTATTCAACCTTATATCCATGTCTCATCAGGAGTAAGTTTATTGCCTATAAAAAATATGGGATCCACAAACACAAATGATAAGAAAATTTTGTAGGGAATATTGGTTCGTTTTGAACAGAATTACAACCTCTAAAATTATAAATTGATAATTCATAAGTTTCTTTTACTCCAAAGTAAAAAAGGCTATATTGTGAATTGATATTTCTCCAAAGACAGGCAGAGTGAGCCCAGAAACACATAACAAGTTAGACCAGGTTTACAAAATTGTTATAGCCATGGTTGTCAAAATCGCGATCCAAATCGTAGAATCGCACGATCTTACGATCCCACCTCACCAAAAAGTTTTAAATCGTAGCAGGATCGCAAAAATGTTAGGATCGTAGGTAGGATCGTGTAGAATCGTATAGGATCGTAGGATCGTATGGGATTCTACCGATCCTACCGATCCTACCATTTGGCTTGAATTTTTTTTTTTTTTTTTTTTTTTTTTTTTAAGTGGGATTCATTTGGGTAAACCTAAACCCACAAGCCCAACAGGTTTTAGAAGCCCAATAATGAATTGAAGTCCCAAATTTACCCCTATGTCAACATAAAATCTCAAAAATACCTATGGTATAAGTTTAATGTTTTCAAAAACAAAACCTTTTCTTTCTTTAACCGTTCCTGCTTTTTTAAACTGTTGTAGAAGCCAATTCACTTTTAATATTAACATACTTATGCTAAATTAATCATCTATTTGTATCGCCTTCACAAATGTTGTTACATAAAATCTAATGATGTACTTGTGTTTCACTATCTGTAGGCAACCATGTTTTATATAATTTTGAAGTGATTATTTTTATTGAGTTAAGAAGAACTATTTTTTTTTCATAGAATAATAAGACCTAAAAAAGTAAATATCAATTTTAGAACCAAAAATAAAAAATAAAACCACACAATTGAAACCAATGTCATTAAAGCATTAGATTTAGGAACTTTACCTTAGAAATAACAGTTTTAGTACTCACAACAGTGGTGTTTCTAACTTCATAGAAAAGAAAATGCATTTTGTAGAGTCCATATTTTTGTAGTTGGCAAATACGATAAATGTAATCAATTCATAGTGTTTTTGGTGTGTCTTAAGTGGGTTAAAGATGTATTTTATAGTCCAAGACAAAGACCCAAGTTCAGATCAAGAAAGAATCAAGTTTAGAGCAAGAAAACTAAAGTTTCTATCAGTTTGACTGCTAGCTTGATTCCTGACTAGACCGTATAAGATTTTCGATTTCAAGCTTGACATCTAGTTCGATCAATCGAGATGGCGATATTATCAAAAATATAAAACGTGAAAAATGCCATAACTAGCCCTTTGTCAAAAACACAGCATCTTTCAGTCCTGTTAATGGTGAGCCATCACTGCCTTTAAGTTTTCTTAACTTAAGTTTAACGTTTTAAAAAAAAAAAAAAACTCAGTCAAAAACCCAGCACCTCTCAACCCTCTCAATAATGTTGCCATGAGCCATTGCTGCCTTTAAGGTTTCTGGTAATTTGTTTTGGTAGTTAGTACTTAGTAGTTTATCATTTATTTGTACTTTGTTAGCTTAATTCCATATTGTTGTGTTGCGTATATGATTTTGACAAAGCTTTTAAGGTTTTTATTTTTCTATTTTGTTAACTAAATTAAGTAAAATTTGAAAAATTATGAAACAAGATCTTCATTATTTAATTAGCTAGTTTACCTTAGATTGAGAATTTTCTTTTAGATTACATATTGTAAAATTGTAGTTAGCTAGTTTTTATATGCTAACTAGTCTAACTTATTTTGGATTTGGAACTTAGAATTTGGAAAACATTTTTCATATGTGTAGATAATATTTTGGTACTTAGTTGCTAATTAAACATGTACTGAACTTTTTAGATACATTATGTCAAAAGTTAAATATATTTTGCTTCATTAGAATGACATAAGAACGATGTAGTGCGTGCAAATTACATTTTATGATGCAATTTTTTTTTAATGGATGGATTTATATTTTAAGTAATTATATAACATACAAAGTCACTATCAATAGGTTTTTTGCTTAAAATCTGAAAATAGGTAGGATCTTACGATTCACGATCCGATCCTACGATCTCCGATCCTACCTACCTCCCACGATCCTACGTAGGATCCCGATTTTGACAACCTTGGTTATAGCTTTCCAAATGTATCATATATTTAGCCAGTAATGCATTTCAAGGTGTATTCTGTCTTGATCCTTTGAGGTTCTATTGTCATTATTACCACAGAAAAAACTAGCCTCCATCAAGGAAAGCAACATCACTAGTACCATACCATATCCCTTTCCAAAGTGAGCTAACTTAGGCAGCCACCTTATCTTGTTGGATTCCATCTTCAGGCCCCGAGGAAAATTAGCGTGAAGGAATTGAATTGAAATTCAGCACCATTGTATCGGTAAATTAGGATTTTTGGGTAACCTTTGTATAATTGATAAATCCTATAAGGCTTTGTTTGGGAGTTCATAAAAGAATGAAATGGAATTGAATGAGTAAATTTATAAAGGACTAGAATGAGTGCAGCATTTTAAGAGCTGGATAGGTGTATAAGTCCATCCCCCAAACTAAAAGTTCATTGGGCTGAGACCTGAATGATAAAATATTGAAATATATTGTCACTTAACTCGTTATAATGTCATAGATTAAGAAATGAAAACTTCTTTGGGAATGCAGAAATCACCTGACGTTGGCATTGGTGGTCTCCTTGGGATGGGCTCTAGTTCCTTGATGTCAACTACAACTGCAGAAGAAGTCAGAAAACTCTTGGCTACAGATGTTGCATGCTCCAAACAACATCTAACTACCTGCTCCAATGTTTGATCAAGGAAATGATTTTATCAGCTATAATTTCTCCTACATATTGGTTAGGTCAAAGATTTGATTTTCTGGCTTAGAAGTTAAAACTGACATCCTTAATTATATATGTTCTTGATTGAGATCTTTATCTAATTTCATTGAAATATATTCATTTGTAATGTTTTCTGCATGACAGTTAGATAACATCTCTCCAGATCATCTGGTAGCTTTCTCATGGGGTGAAATATATTGGCACATGGTATGCCCAACACTTACATGTCTAGGTAATTAGGCCAATGATATGGGCATCTTCTAATAAATCCATTCATTTTACATTTGATTTGTAAGTTTACATATGCATCCAGTGGGTTTTGAACCCACAACCTTACCCTCCACCCTTTCTTATAGGGAGAGGAGGTGCCATCTAAACTAGAGCTCATTAGCAATAAAATCATTCAATTGATGATACCTTTGATGGATCTATAATTCCTGCCTTCATCAAATCCTCATAACAGTCTCTTGCAGCGTTGTACCCATAGTTAATATTATCATTAGAAAGAATCTGCAAGGATTATTTAACAGGGCAGTTTATGGATTGTATATCTATAACAAACAGCAAAATTATTATTTTTTTAATCTCAATTTACTTAAAAATAAAATAAGGCTTATTGTGCAGAGACCTTTTCTATAACCACACTGCCATTTACACCTGCATTTTTGGCAATCAGTCTTGCAGGATAATACAAAGCTCTTCGGAAGATCTCAGCTCCAATCTGCAAAGCACTTCTATTTCTAACATCACAATCTTTTTATATACAGTCACAGGAAACTAATTGCATCACTACAACACCATGTGGATATGTAATATATGACATACACTTGATTTAGAAATTCAGAAATGAACTTAAGTGGACTTCAAATATTAAGGCCACTGATTGTGATATGTAATCTGGAAGTAAAAGACAGATATCTACCTTCTGTTCTTCATTGTCCAATAGTTGTTTGATGCCATCTACCTTTGTAGATAGCCTCAAAAGGCAACATCCCCCACCAACTACAACACCTTCCTCAATTGCTGACTGTAATATTCCAAGTTAGTAGGTTTCTTTACTGATTCACAAACCAGCTTCTAATGAGATAAAAAAGAGATTTTCTACCTTGGTTGCATTCAAAGCATCTTCAATCCTGAGTTGTTTATCCTTCAACTCAACTTGTGATTGTGCTCCTACCTAGGATTAAATTGATAAAACTCAGTCTGTCAGTTAGACAGTGAGCTACAGCCTCCAGACTCCCAGATTGGCAAGATGCGGGCTGTAAACATAACTTTGATTACCTGAAGAATGGCAATTCCCCCTGATAACCTAGCTATTCTTTCATTTAGTATCTTCTTTTGAAAATTTTCTTCAGTATTCTGCAAAACAAGAAACCATCCCATTGGTATTCATGGGAATGCTAACAGCACATCAATTCTTTCTACAACTCAGCAGTGCACTAGTGTTAAAGCGTGCTTATTTACTCATGCAATTAACATTAAATATGAAACTTCAAAGCAGATGATACACCAATGCGGCTATAGAGATGTTAGTTGCACCTCAACAAGCCCCTGGATTTGAGAAACCCGCTTTTCAACCGCTTCACAAGTGCTCCCATCTGTGACTAGTAATGTAGAATCCTTGGTTATCAAAACCTTGGTAGCGGAGCCCAATACCTCCTTGCCAGCCTTCTCAAGGGTCAAACCCATCTCATCTCTGATTACAGTACCTGCAAAAATTATCAAGATCCAAGAATGCAAGAGCATGAAGAACCGTAAAAGGCAAAATGTGGAAGGGATGAAAGAACAACTCAACTAATTAAGTCTTAACACAAACTATGTGAGTTTGGTTACATGAATTTGCTATCATCAAATCCCATTTAACCTTATATCCATTTTCCTAAAGAATTTGTGCTTACGAGATGTGGCTAACTTTGCATTAACCTACAATCATTCCCCCATTTTTCTGGGCAAGGGACCCACTATGTAAATATATTCAAGATGGGCTAAAGAGAAACATAAGAAACAAAATTTTAATATTTAAATTTAAATGAAAATGTATATATTTATTTTTTATAAAGCATCTCAGAATATCAAACAGCAATCATTTGCAAACCTAGATTAATTCGGTGCATTGTCTGTTAGTAGTACTAGTAGTAGTGGTGTTACTATTGCTACTAAGACTACTTGTTGTTACTATTATTATCACTGAGATATAGCCCAAAAGGATGTCTTTTTATTGTTCACCTCAAAAAGCTACTGAAAACAGCATGTTAATATTTGGTGTTTCAACAACCCTAAGTGCATAGGCATAGAATTTGGGTAACTGGAATACCCAATAAAGTTAAAGTTGCTTCCTTCTTTTGCCTCATCCAATGAAAGGAAATATACGCTTGTAGCTGTTGTAATTGACATATAAGCACTATCAAAATCAATGCTATAATATCTATGTTCTGGTGTTTAATCCACTACCTCCAGTCAAGATGGCGATGTCATCTAAGTAGAGGCTCTTGCGCTCACCAAAGGCAGGAGCCTTAATAGCAGCCGCCATCAGCACACCCCTGAGCTTATTTCTAATTACTGGAGCCAGAGCTTCCTGCTCAATGCCCTCTGCAACTATCACAATTGGATACTTCTCTTTAACTGCACTGTCCAATATTTTAAACATCTCCTTTGGGTCTGTGATTTTTTTGTCGACCAAAAGTAACTGCAAACAAAACATTTCACACCTTCTAACAATTCATGGGAGAACATGCCAGACTATGAAAATTGTACAATTCCTACCTTGCAATTGTGGAACTCCACTGTCATCTTTTGTCGATCAGTTACAAAGTAAGGAGACAAATATCCACGATCAAATTGCATTCCTTCTACAATTTGTAAACTGTTCTCGGTACTTTTTCCTTTTTCAATTGTCACTACACCCTTCTTTCCCACTTGATGAAGAGCATCAGCTATCATGTTTCCCACCGCATGATCATTTCCCGCACTAACTGCAGCAACATCTGCAAGCTCATTATCTTCAACCTGCATACATTTGAAATGTATTGCAGTTTAATTCAGCTAAAATGAGAAAATACTTCTTGGAGAAACCAAAACAAGAAAAATATCTTGTTTACCTCTCTGGACATTAATTTCAGTTCAGAAACAAGGGCCTTTGCAGTCTTCTCAATCCCACGAGCAATTTGGACAGGATTCATACCAGCAGCAATAACCTAGGAAAGGTTCAATAATTAAAACAAAATATTGACAGAGCTTGACATAACTTCCTAATCCATTCAAAGTGGAGGTACCTTTATATATGTTGGCAAAAGAAGTGCCTTTAATATAGAGAAAGCTGTAAGAGATATTAACTCCATATAAGCAATTTCATTAGGCAATTGACAAGCCCTGCCTTCTGTATAATTTTTTATGACACAACCTAACCTAGATGGTAAGGCCTTATTGGTGTAGAACCTGCTCAAAACTACTGTCTTCTTAATTCACAAATTATCTATCGTCTTATTGAGAAGTGCACATTCACAATGTTAAAAAGCCTTGCCATTTGTTGCCTAGTGTTTTTAGTGCCTTCCAGGTATTTCCTTGTTTAGAAAGCACGCCATTATATCACAATGGCAGAATATGCAGTGGTCCTTAACCCATCAAAGCAAAACTTCTTTTGTTGTAGTAATATGGCTACTCATGTACAGGATCCAATTCATACCTTCAAACCCTCAGCAATTAGACCCTGAGCAAGAATGATTGATGTAGTGGAACCATCACCAGCAAGGTCATTTGTTCTGGCACCAGCTTGTCTCACCAGTTTAACTCCAACATTCTCCAAAGGGTCCTCCAATTCAATCTAAATAAAACAATTTAGAACCAGTTAAGGAGAAAGCACCTGATAAGAAAAGTTATGATTTAAATATTAGATTTTCTTTCTGTTAATGATGTAATTTGAATAATTAGAATTTTCCTTTTGCTAATGATGTTACTCCACCATTGTGTCAGAGAAAAATGATTTGAAGTAAAACAATAGCAAGAATTAAGGGGGATGAGGGAATGAAATGAAGTTACTTTCTATAGAGATTTCTTTTAAAGTCATTGACAAACCCCTAAAAAATAAAATCGAATATTAAATCATGGCCATAATGCCATGTTTGATATAGATGAAATGCTATAAGCTCGCCATGATATAAGTGAAAAACTTGAAAGTCAACTCACATATTTATATATACAAAATAAGCTCAACATGAAATTGTCAATTTGATATACATGCATAATGTAAGAGATCAAAAGGTGTCAAATAAAATTAAAAAATGTTGCAACGAGGCAAGTAGATAATGAAAGATGAAGAAAATCCCCAGCAAATTGTGATAAAGATATAAAATAGGTATATGTCCTGGTATAAGTCATTTCTCTCTTACTGCACTTGCACTCGCCATGAAAGACATCTGCTTGTCCTCTTATATGTTGTTTCTTGCTTACAAAGTACAATCGTACTTGCATATAGGATATACACAAAAAATAGTAATAGTTGTTCTACATACCGCAGCCAATTGATTTTTATCTTACTATCACTTAATTGTTTCAGGTCTGGATAATATATAAAGCGGGGAACCATTTCTCATGCTGAAACCTTGGCTTCCACAATTGTACAAGCATTTGAAACACAGCTTCAATGGTACTTAACTTAAATGCATAATCTCAAACCAAAACTACAAGTCTTACAATCATGGTAAACTTCTAGGACTAGGAAGACAAATAATTAATAATCAACTCTGTATGAAAATTGGAACTAATAGTAATTTAAATTTCCAGCCACCTATGCCATAATTGTCAACTTAAAATGTGTAACCAAATAATGAAATGGACAAGATAAAGGAGAATGTGAAAAGGGTAATGGACAAATGGGTACGTGTGCAATACCTCTTTGAGAACAGTTTCACCATCATTTACAATTTTTGGAGGTCCGTACTTGTTCTGCAATACCACATTCCTCCCCTTTGGACCCAAAGTCACCCCAACAAGTTCAGCCACCATGTCCACCCCTGCCTGCATCACCAAAGTCCAAACCAGACATTCAAATCAAGCCCAGCAAAATACAAATGTGGGTGTTGAAGAACTAGTGCCATGGACTGTAACCTGAAGCTTTTTTGTGGTTGAACCATCTTGGTTCAAGTGAAGCTCTTTGGCCATGGCTTTTGGGTTTAACATGGAAGGTGAGGAAGGTCTTTTGGGCAGTATTGGGTTGGCGAAATAAAGAACAGAGATATGGGTTGCAGAAGATGCCATGACCTGCTGGTTCAGTTTGGTGTACTGGTTGAAGTAAAAAATATCTTGATAAATTGTTTGGAGGATAAGAGATTACGAGAGAGAGAGAGAGACAGAGTAAGAGGATGGTTCTAACGAAAAAAAAAAATATCTAAGTACATGTTCTGGCGCTATTCCAAAACCAACACGTATGTAAGTCTAATAGAACATTCCGGTTGTCTATGAAAGAGCTCATCGTAGTGAACCTGTCGTTTTGGGTTTTTTTTTTTTTTTTTCGTTTGTGTGTTTCATTAGTGATAAAAAGCATTTCGTTTCGTGAGTATGCAGGGACGGAGCTAGGACTTAGAGTTAGGGGGGCAAAAGTATAAACAAATATTTTTTTGAAACTCCAAGTAAACAATCATTTAGAAGAGAAATGTTATATCCACAATATTTTCATTACATTTTCACAACAAATCGTAAATGGTAGGTTATTTTGGTTGTTATAAGTGAGCAAAAAAGTAATTTAAGTAGTGGATTCAAATTAGAACCAATAACAGCTTACCACATGTAATTTGTTGTGAATATAGCACTTCCCAATTTAGAAAGTTAAGCTTTTTTTAAAACTTTTTTTTTTTGGTGTCTTGTGTGTTGTCAAATGTGTGTGGGTGTTCACTTAGACTAGTTAGAATTGGCTTAGGAATTTTTTATTTTATTTTATTTTTTGTTTGTGTCTTGCGTGAGTTTGTTTTGGGGTGTTGTTTGGGCTTAAGTTTGTTTTTGGTAAATTTTGTTGTTAAGCTTGTTAAATTTATTTCAAATTTTAGATCAATAAAAATTTTTATAGCCTTTAAAAAGATCAATAATATTGTTGAGATGGCAAAGTACAAATTTATTGAAACAAATTGCTAAAATTAATACACACACACATATATATACACACACTAAAACAAATTTGAAAAAATTTAGGGGGGCCACTGCCCCCCCTAGTCCAACTATAGTTCCATCACAATGAGTATGGTTCTCGTCAGTACCGTTGGATGACGTGTGTTCCTATTAAGAGAAAACACCAAGTGATGAGATGACACCAGTTTGGGGCTTGCCAAGGATCATCCGGTACTTAAATTAACTTAAACTCTTTAGAAATCAATAATCTATAAAGCAATTTGTGTGTGTGTTCAGAATGAATCACTTACTTGTCTCTCTTAGCTTTATATAGCCTTTGTGTGAGTAAATATCCAATCTGTTGGCCTCACATTACATTGCCTAAGCTGGAGGATTAATGGCACAGTAATGACTAGTTAATCCTAGCCATTTAAGGTTTGTAACGGCCATTAAATGTAGAGAATTTGACAGCGGTAATGACTCTATATCCATTCATCATTTGGTCATTAAATGCTGAATTTATGTTTGGAATTAATGTGCTTACGCTCGTCCATACCTAACTCATCACTTGCTTGGATGGTTTGTAGTATGGAAGGCCATTTTATCGCTATTCGTTAGTTACCCCTTTGTTCCTATTGCTTGTCATTGGTTTGGGCATGCAAAGGAATACGAAAGGTTTTGATGGTCCACCTACATTATTTTCCCAAGATTCTTGTTCAATCACCATAAATGTGACGCAACTTCCCTGTTAGGCAATTGAGACATGTTTCTTTCCCATTCGTCACGCGTGTGGAAATTTCATAGAATTTCCTGCGCCTTGATTTTCATTTCTTCCTTTCTGAGAAACCGTTTTCTTATTTTTCTTCCTTCTTCAACCTTTGTCTCTGAAGTTTGAAGCTCTCAAAAGCTCCCAACTTCATCCTGGTAAGCTTTCTTTACTTCGAATCTCCATTAATGGTTGATTTTGTTTCTCTTAGGCAACAAACTCCCCCTGTTTCCTTTTTCTTTGCTAGGCTAGGATTTTTTCTTGAACACTCTAGTGGGAAATGTCCCCAAGTAAGTTTGTTCTTACCTGGCAGTTGTGCTGCGTTTAGACTTGTCTTAGTTACCCTTTATCCCCTAATCCGATGCTCTCTGATTAAATATCATTTGGAGATGGCCATCATAGATGAGGGAGATTCTAAAGCTAGGTCTAGCAAGCTTGAGATGGGCCTGTCTTCAAACTATGAGTCTAAGGAGCTAGGTGTGGACACTACAGTGTTGAAGCCTTTGCAAACTCCAAACCCACCTTCGCCCTTTTCTTCGCTCCCTTTCCATGCCCTCTCTGAGTCTTGCTGTTTAAAGACAAAACAGTTGAAGTCCATAAGAAAAAGATTCCAATTCCCTCGCGGCACCGTTGCTTGCTTACCTCGCCCAAACAAGAAAGCTTACGCCTTTGCCCATGGCGAGGTGTGCTTCTACAAAGCTACCTTCTCGTATGGCCTTCACTTCCCCATTCACGCATTTATAATGTTGCGTTTTTCCTCCCTCAATCTTGCCCTTGGTTAATTCTATGTTGTATGTCGATTTAGGTATCCGTCCATGAAGGGGACATGATATCATTGAACGAGTTCCTTCATTTATATTGTCTGAAACCCTCTACCCATTATGGGTATTATGAGCTTTTGCCTTGGAATAGGAATTCTTGGATTGTCTCTAGATTCCCTTCTTCCTTCTGTGATTGGAAATCACGATACTCTTTTGTTTCTAGCTCTGGGTGGAAAACCATGACTGACGACCTTTGGGCCGAAGTCCCATGGTTACTATGGAAATGGGAGATCCCATCTCTTGGTGCGTCTTTTTGAACTTTTTTATTTATTTATTTTAAAGATGACCTCTGTTTCATATACGTAATGGTTCTCTTGATACCTGTTTTGCAGCTTCTGAACAACCTAT
Organism: Castanea sativa; assembly: GCF_040712315.1. Taxonomy (NCBI): domain Eukaryota; kingdom Viridiplantae; phylum Streptophyta; class Magnoliopsida; order Fagales; family Fagaceae; genus Castanea; species Castanea sativa. Next base: position 34,123,178 of record NC_134015.1, on the reverse strand, counting down.
CTTAGAGAGTCGCTATTAGAGCCGAGTTATAGCTGCTTTGGAGTTTGCTTGCAGGATCAACGACTTTGACGATTTGGTGGATCCTCGTTGTCTGTATGATCACTGGCTTAGACCTAAGCCTTTTGAATACGTGCTGAGAAAAATACACCGAGAAGAGAAAAGTACATGTATCCCTTTTTTTGATCTTCCTTTTATTTTTATTTCTGTTTCTTATCCCTCTCTCTGGTTTTGTTTTTGCAAAGATGGCCACTAAATACAGCAAGGACAAATATGCACGTGTTAAGGGAATGAAGAATGAACCTTTGTCTCAACTGGTTGTTGAAACGAAGAAACGCAAACTGAATGAGGAAAGAGGTGAGACGACCATTTCTCCCACCGTTCGTACTGTTTCTTCTTCTCCAACTCCGTCCCTCAAGATGATGACCCACCACTTGCTCTAAAGGGAAGAGCAAGGTTGGAAAAAGTGTCTGGGAGGACCCGGCTATAGCTCTTGGTCGGGCTCATAACATGATTACAAACGAGGAGCTTAAGGGTTTGTCTTCCATCCTGTCTCACAAGTTAGTCAGTCGTCACATACATAAATCGGTGCAAGTATTATACTCAATTGTTTCTTCGTCATTGAATTTTTTGCTCTGTCCATAGAGTCTAACTATGTACTCTTCTTTTAGGTTCATGGAGAGTCACTACGTTTAATGACCGACTATCTGAGCACCAAAGAGAAGGTAGTGATGGCCAACTTAAAGGTCGAATCTGTGGAAGCAGAAAGCTCAAGGCTGCAAAAAGATCTGATTGAGGCTATGGACGAAGCTACGAAGGCAAAAGGGAAGGTTACAGAGCTCAACGAGGTGCTGAAGGTGGAGAAACTACTTGTCGCTCAAAAAGACGATGAGATTCAGGTTGCTCTTCTTCGGACTAACGAGGAACATGAGAAAGTGATTGATCAGTTTCTGAAGTCTGAGCACTTTTCTGACCTTCAATTCATCCATTATTACAAAGGCTTTGAGCTTTTGTGTAGATGGACAATGAAACATCATAGTCAAGTTGTGGACTTCTCCAACCTTGACTTTAAGGCCATTAATACTAAGCTTCTTACTGATGAAGCTAAGGAACAAGAGGAAGCTACTTCCGTTGCTGTTGAAGAAGATGGTGCTATTGAAGATGGACCAGTGGATGAAGGTCACGTGGATGAGGTCGTCGATGCACCTTAAAAAAGACTTTTAATATCTTTTTTTTTTTTTTTTTTTTTTTTTTTTTTTTTTTTTTTTTTTTTTGTGTGGAGAACTTTGGTTGCCTCCTGTTTTGAGACTTTAACTTAAAAACAATGGATATTTTGGATGCCTTATGTTTTGAGGCTTTTACATCTCGTCTTTATAAACAATAAATATTTTGGGATGCATCCTATTTTGAGGTTTTTTTTCTTTCATTTCTGTTCAAAAAGATATCAATCATTTCGAATGTAGCATCAGTTCCTATTATCTTCTTTGTTTTGATTGCTTTGACCTTTCTTTTGGAAGGGCCTTTTTTGCAGCTCGTCAATTAGACATATTAACGGTTGGTCAATTAAGTCCCTTGACGATCTTTTAATACTAACAATTTTTTTTTCTTCTATGATTTGAACTCGTCATTGGAGTTCTTACCATGAACAAGTATCTTTTATTATTTAAACTCATTATGGGAGTTCTTACCACTAATAGTTTTTTCTATGATTTGAACTCGTCATTGGAGTTCTTACCATGAACAAGTATCTTTTATGATTGAAACTCATCATTGGAGTTTTTACCATTGATGATTTAAACTTGTCATTAGAGTTTCTACCTTTTATAATTTCCTTTACGATTTAAACTCGTTGTAGGAGTTTTTACCGTTTATAATTTCCTTTACTATTTAAACTAGTTGTAGGAGTTTTTACCATTTATAATTTCCTTTACTATTTAAACTCATTGTTGGTGTTTTTACCATTTATAATTTTCCTTTACGATTTAAACTCGTCAATGGAGTTTATACAGTCAACAATTCCTTCATGATTTAAACTCGTCATTTGTAGTTTTTACCGTGGGTATCTCTTTTTTGTGATCTAACCTCGTCTACAACCTTGCCCTTGAGATTGTGTTGTCATGGACGACTGAATCAAAGATCAAGCCTTTTGAAAAAGATATGGCTTATGGAGCCTTATTATTTCATTCACCCTTTATTTGTGAGGGGATTACAAGGGAAATAACTAGAAATAATTTGACCAAACTAAAATGCTGAAAGAAAAAATGCTAAATTAAAAGCAAAAGAAATCTCGCTTTTCTAATGCATCGTCAGGCGAGGTACTCCTATGAACGGAGTTTATTGATTTAGGTACTTCCTATTAATAGTACTTCTTGAGGTGCTCCACATTCCAAGGACGAGGCAATGGATTATTGTCAAGGTCCTTCAAGTAGTAGCTTCCTCTTCTTGAGTAATAGATGACCTTATATGGACCTTCCCAAGTAGGGCCTAACTTTCCTTGGGTTGGGTCTCTAGTGGCTTGTGAGACTTTTTTGCAGTACCATATCGTCGGGGTTGAACTTCCTGAGCTTCACCCTCTGATTGTGGTACTTTGCCATCTTCTACTGATATTGGGCCATTCTTTAGGCTACCTCGTCTCTTACTTCAGATAAACAATCCAAACTTAGCCTTAGTTCGTCATTGTTTGAACTCTCGTCATAATGGGCTCACCTAAGGCTGGATAACCTCACTTCAACTGGAATAACTACCTTTGTACTGAAGGCCAGGTTGAATGGTGTCTCTCTTGTTGGCGTTCTTGTAATTGTTCGATTATCCCATAGTCCCATAGTAACCTTGGTAACTCTTCTGGCCATGCACCCTTTGTCCCCTTAAGTCATGCTTTGATGAGTTTGAGTAAAGTACGATTTGGTACCTCTGTTTGTCTATTCACCTGTGGATGGTCAGGTGACAAGTAGTGATTTTTTATTCCCAGCTTTACACAAAATTCTCTAAAATTTCGGCTATCAAATTGCCATCCATTGTCAGAGATAATCGCCCTTGGGATTCCAAACTTGTAAACAATGTTCTTCTAAACGAAGCTTTGTATCTTTCTTTCCTTGATTATTGCTAATGGCTTTGCTTCAACCCATTTAGTGAAATAATCAATGGCAACAAGTAAGAACTTAACATGTTTCTTCCCTTGTGGCAGTGGACCAACAATGTCAATCCTCCAGGTGGAAAATGGCCATGGTGAAGAAATGCTCGTCATTAGTTCTCCAAGAATGTGTTGCACATTTTCAAACAGTTGACACTTATCACATTTTTTTTACGAGCTTAACTGCATTTTTTTTTCATAGTCGGCCAAAAGATGCCTGCCCTGATTTCCTTCCCAACTAAAGACCGAGAACCTAAGTGATTCCTACATACACCTTCATGGATCTCTCACAACACATACATCACTTCATTAGGATCCAGACATTTTAAGTAAGGCAATGAAAATCCCCTCCTGTAGAGTTTGCTGTTCACGATAGTGAATCTTGTGACTATGACTTTAACCTTCTTTACTTCAAATGGGTTTGATAGGAGCTGGCCGTCTCTAATGTAAGAAAAGATCGGATCCATCCAGGTGCTTGACTGCTGAACTGGGAAAGCTTGTAATCCTTCTATGCTAGGGATTTTTTTTTGAATTTCCATATATAGCCCGGGCTTCTCTAGGGCATCTTCAATTGATGCCAACTTAGCGACCTCGTAAGCAGCTGAATTGTTCTCTCATGGGATTTGCTCGAACTTGACGTCATCAAAATAATCAACCAATTGATTTGTTAGCTTCAAGTATTCCTTCATTCTTTCCTCTTTAGCTTCGTACTCATTGGTTATTTGCCCAACAATTAGCTTGGAATCAGTTCTCAGCTTTAGATTCTTGACTCCCAGAGTTTTTGCAATCCTTAGGCTGGTGAGGATCACTTCATACTCTGCTTCATTGTTTGTTGCTGGAAATTGGAGTTGAACTCTATATTTAAGGACATCCTTCTTAGGGGAGGTCATAATCACACCGACGCCTTCAAGACCTACGACAGATGAGCCATCTGCACACATCGTCCAATACTCTACTTCTAGATTTGGGTCTGGGAGGGTGAAACCAGCAATTAAATTTGCTAATGCCTGGGCTTTGATTGTTGTTCTCAGCCTGTATTCAATATTAAATTGGCTCGGTTCAACTGCTCACTGGACCATGCGTCCTGTTGCATCTGGTTTGCTCATGGCTTTTTGGATTGCCTGATTCGTCATTACCATGATGGTGTGAGCTTGGAAATATGGAAGAAGCTTTCTCAAAGCAACGATCAAAGAAAAGACCATCTTCTCTATCCGTGGGTACTTAATTTCGGCACCTTGAAAAGCTTGGCTTGTGTAGTAAACAGGTTGCTACACCCTAGACTCTTCACAAATCAAGGCTGAGCTAACAGCCGTTTGTGATACAACTAGATTAAAATAAAAATCTTCCCCCCCTACAGATGAGCTCAAGAGTGGGGGCTTGGCCAGATACTGCTTATGGTTCTTCTAAAAGGCTGCTTCACACTTGTCTGTCCATTAGAAGGCCTACTTAAGAGTTTTAAAGAAGGGGAGACACTTATTAGTGGCCTTTGAGATGAACCTATTCAATGCTGCGATTCGTCCTGTCAGCCTTTGCACCCCTTGATTTTCCTTGGAGAAGTCATGTCAAGTATAACTTTTACCTTTTCTAGATTCGCCTTAATTCCTCGTTGAGATACCATGAAACCAATGAATTTTCCTAATGAGAATCCAAAAACACATTTGGTAGGGTTGAGCTCATTCTATATCTTCTTAAAGTATTGAACTTCTCTTGGAGGTCATCAAGGTGAGTTTTTGCTTCTTTGCTTTTTACGAGCATGTTGTCCATATAGACTTCCATATTCCTGCCTATTTGCTTGTTGAACATTTGGTTCACCAGTCTTTGGTACGTGGTATCTATGCTCTTCAATCCAAATGGCATGACTTTGTAACAATATAGGCCTTAGCTAGTCACATATGCAGTTTTTTCCTGATCTTCCTTATTCATGAGAATTTGGTTAATACTTGGAAAAGCATCCATGAAGGTTAGTAGTTCATAGCCAGCTTTGAGAAAACTGTGTTCGGGGCATGCATTATTTAAGTCAGCAAAGTCCACACACATTCTCCACTTTTTGTTGGACTTTTTTACCATGACAACGTTGGTGAGCCATTCAGGGTAGTAGATGAAGGAAAAACTGGTTTTGTATCTCATACAAAACACATAGCGGAAGCAACAAACAATGATCTATTTCGTTCATGATTGATAATGTGCACTATGTAAATTTCAGAATTTAAGAACAAGATTGCGTACCTTGGTGTGGTGAAATTCAAAACCAAAGATTGAAGTACTCAGGAATACTTTTAATTTTCACTCCAATTCCACTTTACGCCCAAGATGTGTGGTCTCTCAATCAGTTTTCAGAAGGAGAATGAAAGTGTGTCTCACTCTCACATATACACCATTTCTTATATCACTAATAAAAATTCTGTATGTTTCTCCCTTTATAACTAATTGATTATCTAATTGGGCTGGCCTATTGGGCCTTTCCAATTGGGCTTTAGTGTGTGGCTTGGAGTGGGACCAAAAGGGACCAATAAGACACTAGCTCCAATAGGCCTTGGGCTTTTCCGTCAACTCTTGACAAGTTCAAAGTTACCATTAATTACATTTAATACCACTATATAAATATAATTGCACTCTAGGCCTTATTAATAAATTATATCCCAAGATTTTATTATACACGCAACCCCTTTATAAAATATTCGTAGTAATACAAAGTCATGAATATAGACTGATACTTTAAAAATTACTACATCTTAATCCTTGAGTACCCGGTTTAATCCTTTAAGTTATTCATCATATATTTGTGAAATCCAATTTCATAAATATATACTTTAGTAACGCTTTACTAAAGTGGTTAGGCCTAACATTCTGAATAACCAAACCCATTAAACTTATCTCAAGGGGATATTTTATATCTACGCTAAGAGATTATGAATTCCATCATGAGAATATATGTTCCATTAACATTAAATGTGGCTGCCCAACATACTGAGGTTTTGACCGTTACTTTAGGTCTCACTTCTAATATGTCAAAGCAACCTACACCTCATGATCAGATCCATTATTCTCTCAGGATTAAGAGTTCATGCAAATAGAAGTCATGAGATTTATTATTCATTTGACAGTCATTAGGAGAATAATAAATCTCACAACGGTCCAGTTCAATATGTCTTAACTCTTAAAACATATCAACATATCAACTAAAAGCCTCCACTTCCATGATCAAGACAAATCATCTTAGTCGATACGTTGTAGTCTTCGCAGATGAAATGCCCAATTTCATCACCGACTACAAACTAAAATTCTGAGTTTACAAAGAACTTGTGACTTATATCTTCTGTGACTAAATCACATAAATCACATACTATGCATCTCATGGACTATATGATAATATCCCAATATCCATGTTACCATTATTTTAGATAATAATAAAACAACTTTATTAATCACAATATTAAGTCATACATCATGTCATACATAATGTCATACATAATATCATACATAGTATCATACAATAGGATTTAAAGGCACTAATCCTAACAGTAGACCTCTCGAATAAATCCTGCAGTTAAGAGCTCTTTACTTCTAGGGCAAATACCCGTTAATTCTTTTGGAAGGGCTTCTTTGTTGGGTTGACATTAAGGCAATGCTCTATCACATTTTTGTCTATTCCTGACATATCTTCATGGCTCTATGCAAAGACATCCAAGTTCCTTTTCAATAACTTCACAAGTTCGTCCTTTAAGGACGATTGGAGTTCCTTCCCTATCTTGGTAGTTTTGGAAGGATCTCCTTCCACCAACTAGGCCTGTCCACGGGTTGGGCCGGTACGGGTCTGGGCCTAAACCGAACTCGACTTGTCTGAGTCGGGTGGTTGGATGTTAGGCCCGTATTCGACCGAATAGTCTGGTCGGATCCGGCGCTTCGGGCCACCGGATGGGCAGGTCGGAGTTGTCGGTTAAGCTACTTCACTTATAATATATTGCACATTCAGAACAAAAACTTTCTGGAAAAAATACCTCAACAACCTACCTGGAAAACTTCTTATTTTCATTTTTCATCACTTGTGACTTGTTAAACAGCCACAATGACTACCCAAAAATTAACATAACAAATAACCTGGACAAAATAGCAAACCAATACACAAAACATGTATTTCCAACAACCACACAAGTAGTATTTCCAACCACAGTAAGCATAAGCTACAGATTTATATTGCAATACTTCCATCTATATAATAGGCAAGTCATATAGGCTAAAATGAGATTACTGCAAGTTTATAAGGTAGTAAATCATAAGAAGGCAGTAACCTTGCTGGCTATAAAATGTTCCCAGCAATATAATTACAATTATAAAATACCACAGGTATTTCCAAAAAAATAGCTTTTCCCAAGCATTAAATGACAAATACTCAAGCTTATAACTAATAGAAAAGAAAACCTCTATGATTCCTAGGATTTCTTTTCTATAAGCATTAAGACTAGTATTGTTAGAAAGTCAATTTGCAAAAAAAGGTTCCACAATGTTCCCAAAAGGCTGCCTCCATTACAAAATAAATGATTCCACCTACAAAAGACAAAAAAAAAAAAAAAAAAAAATTCAACAAATAATATGTTACTACCAAATACAAGGCCAAATATAAAGGGCAGCATGTTTTTAACAATAAGAAGCCAAAGGCAGTAACATACCAAGTCAGTTATCAATCTTCAACACTAATTATGGGTCGTTTGCCTGAGCTAGAATCGAATTTGGTGCTGGTACTTGCTGATGCACTTAATGATGATTGTTGATTTAAAACTAGAAAATAAAAGGAAATAAGTACAACATATTAAAGTTTGTTTGAACATGAGACATTCAATAATAATTAATAGAGTATAAGTTCTAGAATTTAAACATATTACCTAAATCATGAAATTCCTCCTCCAATGCCTCAACCTCATCCCTTGATTGGCGATGAGAAATTGGTACTGTGGCTTGAAGCCAATTTTGTGCACATACAAGGTTTTGAACCATGAGAGGAGAGAGAGAACTTCGAAATGGATCAACAATGCGGCCTCCGATGCTAAATGCTGACTCAGATGCAACAGTTGAAATTGGTACAGCTAGCACATCCTTAGCCACTTGGACAACATTGGGTACCTACTAGAATTGTCCTTCCACTACCCCAATACCTCAAAATTCACATCCCTTCTACCATAACAATTTTCAGCCAAATACTTTTCAACCTTATTACTACAGCCTATAGATTGCTCAGCTTCTAAAAAAAGCTCATATCGAGAGTGAACCATCACATATGGATCACTAGCATCACCTACCATTTGTGTCCTCTGATGAGAATCAACAAGCATTCAAGGATCCATTGCATGTTCTAGCTGGGCCTATTACAAGAGCAAGATCCAAGAAGATTCAAGAAGCACTTAATGGGCTAATTCAAGAGATTTGGGCTGATTCTAACGCAGGATATTCCAAGCTTGGCCCAAAGGAAGATGAAAGTGTAGTAAATTTAATTCAAGCTATTTAGGGCTAATCTGGCTTAATTGGGAGTGATTTATAGCATGAATTAATGGCTGATTGACTTTCCAGCTCTGTATCAGTTAAGGCAGATTTTTTCCTATTTTGGATCTGCTAATTTCAGACCAAATCAACTTTTATTTAGGGTTTTATTATTTAGTACGTTTTTTAGGTATTTTCCTTGTTTTTAGGTGCATTTAATGCTTTTTAGGTCAAACTTGATTCTTGATATGGTAAGGTATCAATTAGGAGTTATTTTAGAATATATTTTCTTGTCTGTCAAGTTTTGTGGAGTCCTTAAATAGGCCCTGAAGTCTGTAAACGTTTTTCAAAATATTATTGAATAAAATTCAGAAAAGGTGAGGCTTTGCTCTCTTTTGGTTCTTCAAGAACTGTGAATTTATCAAGGATTCTTCCTTGTGGCGTTCAAACTTTATACCTTTGGTTC